>NW_024537620.1:0-264157 GCF_016628075.1 Suillus paluster
ATCGCATCTCGTGTCACAACAATCAGACGGAGCCGTGCTCAAGAAGAGGAGACAAATATCACGTATGAAGTGAAAACAGACGGACTTCATGACCTCCTGATCACCACAAAAGATAGGCTGATTCCGTCCTCGAGGGCCATTGCCACTCGGCAGACGTTCCTGCTTGTCCGTCCGTGGGATCGTTACCTCCTCGAGCTGTCCTGACTCTAGAGATGACACACAGAGCGTGGAGGAGTCTCCTGCAGAAGTTTATTCGGAGTCTCACCCACGAGCATCGCGATTGATCGATCGCATGCGACAACCTTTCGGAGCATTCATTGATTCACTCGGTCGATCTTCTGGAAACAGGGGGCCAGTTGATTCGGAGTCTCACTTCCAAGCGTTGCGATTGATTTCTTGCCTCGGACAGCCTTTCCACGCATTTTTGCTAGCGCAGCAGCATGGCGGAGAATACAAGAGGATCGCAACGGATTGCAATATCATTGCACAAGTCAAGGACATGGCTTCTGTTCGCAACATGATAGATGGAGTGAGGACGGTAGAGATATTGTAGCTGCTTTTTTTTTATTAAGAACCAACAACTTTCAGGAGTTTTCATTATTGACAATGACTTGCATACACACGTAGTAGGGCTTTGCACTTAGTCGAAAATAATTCAATTGTAGCAAGCATACGAGCATTAATGGTTTCCAATTGGTTGACACGGTCGCCCCCCGCTAAAGGCCCCAGTCATTAATGGACAGGCACAGACGATCTGAATGCTTTATTTGATGAGCAGGATGCGGGAGGCTGTAGCACTGGTGAAGAAGGTCGTCTATCACTGGGTCATAAGATGATAGATGTCAGGGAGATTGGGGGCACGCGACGGAAAATGTCCCAGCAGCAGAATTCGATTGGGATGAACACCCGAGGTCCTGTACATCGGCACTTCGATATTTTCAACATTAATGCAGTTGAGCCATGCAAAATGTTATAAACAGCAGATCCTCGGTGATGTCTAACATAGTGATTTGCCAGCAGACAACAAACTCAGATTAAAAAGGGGGTAGATCCTGAGTTGGCTGAGAGCATTCAAGAGCGTGCAAGATTGCCACAGAAAGGTTCAACAACGATGGGCCGCCCCGTTATTGGGAGAGAACCCCCTCAAGATTTGATCACGAATGCGACGCATATCATTTAGCTCAGAGTAAATAGTTCTGAACAACACATGAGAAGTCCTTCACAGCTCGACCTTGCAACAAAAGTTCATGAGAACTAGCCTATACGGGAAGCGAGACTATTGGACATACTCCTGCAGACTGTGGAAATTGACAGAACAGACAAGGCAATAGTACATTGACTCATAATCCGGACAGGTTGGACAGTGCGCTATAATAGCACCAACATATGAGTAGGACATCCTGTCCCAGAAGACTAAAGGCGATGGTCCAGTCACAAAGGAGTCAGGACGCCGTGAAGTAAAGTGAAATCGTCGAGTAAGGTAGATATGATAACCGGGATACAGCCTTGCAATAAATATTAAATATAGATTTGAGGGGTGTAAAGCCTCGTGTCCTGGGCGTCTAATGAGATATGAGGCTGTGAAGCAGCACAAAAACGGCATGTACACCCTCAAACCTTACAGCAAGTCCACATTGACTGTACATCATCCACCTCCAGCAAAATGACGGAAGCAGCGGAGCCCATCATTCGAATCACCACACCTAGTCGAACATTTGAAGGTCATGAAATTAATGTCCTGGCAGCCGCAGTTTTCCCCGATGGACGCCGTATGGTGACGGGGTCGTACGACAAGACGCTTCGTCTGTGGGACTTAGAAAACGGCATTATGTTGAAGAAAATAGAGGGGCATCACAACGGAGTACAAATAGTTGCGGTATCAAGAGACGGGCAGTTGATAGCAAGTGGTGATAGGACTGGAGAGGTCATTGCCTGGAACGGAGATGGCGAATCTCTGACACAACCTATCAAGGTTCACTCTTCACTGATCATATCGCTTGACTTTTCTCCAGATGGCGCAGTGCTCGCGAGTGGTTCATCGGACAGAACAACGGAGCTCTGGAACACAAAAACGTGGCAGGTTCAAGAAAATCCAATCAATTGTAACGCAGATGTCAAATGTGTTCAGTATTCTCCGTCTGGTCAACATCTTGCCATCGCGACAATCCAGAATATCCAAATATGGAATCCAGACACCCGGGAATGCATCGCAAAATTCAAAGGTCACAATGCATTCAACAACGGAGCGTGGAACTTCTCACTCGTGTGGACGCTCGAGGGCTCACGGCTTCTCTCAGCTGGAAGCTTCAAGGATCCCACCATACGGGAGTGGGATACTTCAACCTGGAAGCAGGTCGGTGAGGCATGGAAGGGCCATGGTAACGTTGTTCGCGCCATTGCCATAAACCCTACTGGCACCCTTGTCGCATCCGCGTCTGACGACAGCCATATCCGCCTGTGGCGGCTCTCGGATCGACGAACCATCGCCATATTCAAGCACTCATACGAGGTGTACGGTGTTACTTTCTCCACGGATGGCAAGCACATCCTAAGCGGAGGTAGAGATCCCAAGGTCTCAGAGTGGGAGGTACCCGATGACGCTTTGCTGGAGGTCACTCCCCAGGAACAGGCGTCGGGGGTAAGTTCCTGTTCATTTCCCGTCCCTTCTTCATCTCACCTCATCCAAGGATGCATTAGTATTGCCGGAGGACACTTCGGACGAGCAGGTGACAAAAAATGTGAGTTATCATTGATTTTCTGCTCATCCGTCATTAGCCCTCAATCTTGGTGCCAAGGCTCAGGTGTCTGCTTTGGAGGCATGTTTCCACCACTCACTCTTATGACTCAATGTGACCATGCGAAATGCAGATTACCTCCAGCAGAATTGCAGAAGCAGCGCAGCCCATTGTTCGAATCACCACACCTAGTCGAACACTTGACGGTCACAGCAGAATGGCGGAAGCGGAGCCCATCATTCGAATCACCACCCCCAGTCGAACATTTGGAGGTCACGAAAATCATGCCCCGGAAGTCGCGGTCTTCCCCGATAGACGCCGTATGGTGACGGGCTCGTACGACAAGACACTTCGTCTGTGGGACTTAGAAAATGGTGTTGTGTTGAAGGAGATGCAGGGGCATCGCAACACTATACAAACAGTTGCAGTATCAAGTGACGGACAATTCATAGCAAGCGGAGATAAGAGTGGAGAGGTCATTGCCTGGAACAGAGATGGGGAATCTCTCATCCCACCCATCAAAGTCCACTCTCGCTGCATGATGTCGCTCAACTTTTCTCCGGATAGCGCAGTGCTCGCGAGTGGTTCACGTGACAGAACAACGGAGCTCTGGAGCACAAAAACATGGCAGGTTCAAGAAAACCCACTCAATTGTAACGCAGAGGTCAACTGCATTCGGTATTCCCCGTCTGGTCAACATCTTGCCATCGCGACAGACGAGAATATCCAAATATGGAATCCAGGCACCAGGGAATGCATCACAAAATTCAAAGGTCACAATGCATTCGACGGAGCGTGGAACTTCTCACTCGTGTGGATGCTTGATGGCACACGGCTACTCTCAGGTGGAAGCTATAAGGATCCCACCATACGGGAGTGGGATGCATCAACCTGGAAGCAGGTCGGTGAGGCATGGAAGGGCCATACTGCTATCGTCCGCGCCATTGCCATAAACCATACTGGCACCCTTGTCGCATCCGCATCTGACGACAGCCATATTCGCCTGTGGCGGCTCTCGGATCGACGAACCATCGCCATATTCAAGCACTCATACGAGGTGTACAGTATTACCTTCTCGATGGATGGCAAGCACATCCTAAGCGGAGGTACAGATTCGAAAGCTTTAGAATGGGTGGTACCCAATGATGCTTCCCTGGAAGTCACTACCGTGAAACAGGTGTCAGAGGGGAGTGTTAATTTCCCGACCGCTCGTCATCTCATCTTGTCCAAGGATGCGGTGCCAGAGGATGCTTCAGAGGAGCAGGTGACAAAAAATGTGAGTTTCTATTGATTTCCTGCTCGTCCGTTTACTTGCACATTAACCCTCAATCTTGGTGCCAAGGCTCAGGTGTCTGTTTCGGAGGCATGTTTTCACCCATCATCCTTATGACGCAATGTGACCCATACATAATGCAGATCCTCGCCATGAGCATGACAGCCCGCGATGCATGCATAACTGGGGACTTGCCTACCGCTGATAGGCTACTAACACAAGAGATCAATACTGATGACAACAACTACAACTCTTATGCGAATCGCTCGTTTGTTATGGCGAGAAAATATGATTGGGACAGTGCACTCCATGACGCACTCAAGGTAAGTTACACTGTCGCATGGTGGCCTGATTATGATAGGCTAACTTATATGGCGAAATAGAGCATCGACATTCAGCCCTCGTTAATAGGCTGTATTTCCAAGTGCATCGCCCTCTGCGGGAAAAGGCAAATCCAGGAGGCAATGACGGCATTTGACCTCGTGTACATGTTCGTGGATGGAGATTTGAATACCACTCATCTTCTGCTCTTGATCAAGGTATCTTGAATATTCTCTCGCATACTCCCTACTTCATGACCCCTGGCAGGCCATCGCTATTTTTAATGCACATCAACATGACGAAGCAATTCTGCGCGTTCGGGAGCTAGCCGCTACTTTCCCCAGTGCTGATACTCTAGCCTGTCAAGTCGTCGAAGTGAGTGTCCTTGATTCCACATCAATGCGTTGACACTGATTTTTGCGAACTTCGCACATCAGACTTATCTCCATGTCCAATTGGGAACCGATGCCTTAGATGGCATGCATTACAACGAAGCTGCTGACCACTTCCGCGCTGCTGTCAATGTGATAGCTTTCTCATCTACATCGCCCATCCATTCTAAATATGAGGTCTTCGTGGTGGTACGTGCATGCAATGCTCCTGAAAATCTTTTTTTCACTGCTCAACTGTGTGCTGTTTGTTCAGCTATTCGGGTGGGACCTCGAAGTCCTTGTGGCGAACCGCACACCAGAATTGGTGCCATGCACTCGTTCATGCAGGTAGACCTGGCGAAGCCCTCAAATCGTACCAATACATGATGGATGGGAGTGATGAATCTATGAAAGAAAGCTGCCTTGATTGGTCCGCTGGCAAGTCTTCATAACATTACCAGACTACAATGCTTACCCGCATTCCACTCAGCCTTCAAACATGATTGCAGCACTCTTTATGCTGCCCAGGGAGTTGCTGGACTCGTAGCAAAGGGAGATACTGCCCTCGCCACGAGCGATTATGACAGCGCTATCGAGCTGTATTCGGTGGCAATCGACCTCGATTTAGCAACCGATACCATTTTTGCAAACCGCTGCAAGGCGAAGTTGGGAAAAATGCTATGGGAGGATGCGCTTCTCGATGCGCAGAAGGTGCGATGACATCTATTGTTTTATGTCGCACTCTCATCGCGCAAATATGCAGGTCATCGACCTCACCCCTTCGTCTTTTTTCGGATACCAGTTGAGGAATGCAGCACTTCATGGCGCAGAACACTATGATGAAGCGATCGAGGCCTTCGAAATCATGCTCTCCAAGGTGGAAAATGCTCCCGACTCGCAAACACAACGTACGTCCTGAATAACACATCTTTCAACATGCTTGACTCTTTCTCCAGAGCTGCGCCAACAATACCTCAGTCGAGCCGAAGCAGAAGGTGCTATTCAAGAGACCATTAACGCTCAACTCGACAACGCCCCGCATCGTATGCTCGACACTTTCGCTGGGCGTTTATGCAATCGAGAGGCACAGATCAAGACCTTCAGAATGAGCATGGAGTACAAGGAGCTTTTATCATCAACAATGGCGCATGCAGACCTCCGAATGGAGCGCATCCAAGATGTAGTGGCAATGTACTTCCGTTGTGTCATGCTGTCGCATAGGTGGGGAGGGAAAGAGCCACTGCTGCGCGACATCCAGGACAAGGTCGTGTACGAGTTGAATCCACTTGGAGGCATCGCGAAGTTGCAGTCTTTCTGCACAACAGCTCGAGATATGGGGTATCGCTGGGCATGGGTTGACACATGCTGCATCGACCAAAGCAACAATGTTGAGGTCCAACAATCGGTCAACTCCATGTTTATCTGGTATCGCTACTCAGCGCTTACGATCGTTTACCTCTCCGATGTTCCACCTTTATCCAAGTCTGGCGCACTCGCAAATAGCGCCTGGAACACGCGAGGATGGACAGTTCAAGAATTCCTAGCCCCCAGAATTGTCCTCTTTTATCAGAAGGATTGGACCCTATACCTCGGTGATCGCTCTCCCAACCACAAGGAGTCAGTCGAAATCATGCGGGAGTTGACAGATGCAACAGGCATAGATGCACAAGCCCTCGTTTCCTTCCGTCCAGGGATGAGAGGCGCCCGAGAGAAACTACAATGGGTGTCTGCACGTGTCACCACATGGCCAGAAGACATCGCATACTCATTATTTGGCATCTTCGGCGTCAACCTCGCTGTTATTTATGGCGAGAAGCAGCAAAAGGCGCTCGGGCGGCTCTTGCAGGAGGTCGTGGCTCAGTCTGGTGACATTAGTGCGCTGGACTGGGTGGGACAATCATCCGAGTTCAACAGCTGTCTGCCAGCCAACATTACTTCATACAAAGCCCCGCCATACACTCTGCCATCTCTATCTGCAGATGAGATTCAAACATCGGTCTCCTTGCTGCGAAATGCCGTGGCTGTGGAATCAGCTTCGAAGCTTTATACCATGCTTGACCACATGACCGCTCCTCGTTTCGCGAACTGCAGGTTGCGTCTGCCTTGCATCGCGTTTCGTGTCACAGCAGTCAGACGGAGTCGTGCTCAAGACCAAGAGACATATGTCACGTATGAAGTCAAGGCGGTCGGGCTTCGTGACCTGGTGATCACCACGGAGGACAGGCTGAGTCAATTCTCACCGACACGGCCCACTATGCAAACATTTTTGCTTGTTCGTCCATGGAATCGTTATCTTCTCGACCTGCCTGACTTCGCGGAGCTCCCTAACTTGGCAGGGATGCTTGACGTTGCAGACGATACGCGGAGCGAGGAAGATTATTGGTCTATGCCTGGATCTCCGTTGCAGGATTCGCCTGAAGACCAGGAGCCGGTTGACCCGGAACTGAGCGAGCGAGCATTGCGATTGATTGTGCGCGTTGGGCAGCCTTTCAGCGCGTTTTTGCTAGGCGCAGCAGCGCGGTGGAGAATACAAGAGAATCGCGTCAGATCACGATATTATTGCACAGGTCAAAGACGCGGCTTCTATTGAGGACATGATGGACATCAGGATACTCGAGATATTGTAGCTGCATTTTTTTTGAAGAACAGAAAATTCTCTGTACTTAGTAGCTGTTGGAATCGGGGAAGCACGGGTCGCGCCCGACAAGGTGTTTAGCACTGTGCTTTCTCTACGAAGAAAATTCATTATTTATTGTGTCTTTGTACGCTAGATACTCGCCAGGACGTTTGCGACAGTAAGTAGTAGTGGAGTGGCTCAATCTGGAAGGTAGTTTTCCGCATTAGCTACCGTTACTTCGGGTCAGCTAGTAGTTGAAAGTCAAGCTCACAATATATAATTCATCAGCAAAACCGGCCGAACCTGATGAGGCCTTGCAGGGCCCAACAAGACCATACACGGTCCCGCTGTACATTGCGAAAATTGGAAGGCCTGCGATGCCTTGCGAGGAAATAGCCCTCTCTTGCATGGCCTTGTGAGAGCGTGTCTAGGGTGGCCTTCCGAGGGTGTCCAAGATGTGTTGACCTTGTAAGGCTGCTGAGGCTTGCAAGGGAATATTATATCACTTATAGATTAGAAGGCCCCACGAGATCACACGAAGCATGTTGTACTTTGGAAGGCCCAAGAGGCGGTGCATTAGTGTAGCAGCACTAGTATCAAAAGTACACCAGTCGTGCAAAGTCTCTGCGGTAAAGCCCAGAGCAGGATTGAGTCTATGGAAGCAACAAGCGGTGGTGCGAGAATAAGAATGAAAGTGAACAAGAATGTCGAGACAACTTTGAAAGCTCGCGGCTGACTCGGAGAGTGGTTGTCATCGTCAGCCAGATCAGCAATGAACAACGGGGACGTAGTAGAGCACCGGGAGTCGGTCCGAGACGGAGGCACTGCCAGAAATCGTTATTCATAACAGAAGAACAAAGGTCTTAAGGCATGTAGTACCTGAGGCCCATCTGCTTGCTCGGTTCAAAGATGTAACTGGCGGCCGTATGAGTTAGTCAGTCACTTTTCGAACCGGAGTGTCAGAACACCACACCGATGCCTACAAGAATCACCCGCAGCATTCGAGATCAAGTTAAATGTTGTACATTAAGCAAGCGCCCG
Source organism: Suillus paluster (assembly GCF_016628075.1). Lineage (NCBI taxonomy): Eukaryota > Fungi > Basidiomycota > Agaricomycetes > Boletales > Suillaceae > Suillus > Suillus paluster. The sequence continues at coordinate 8,359 of NW_024537620.1, forward strand.
AAACAAGAACATAGGATAGCACGTATCTTGGTCATCTCGGTACTGAAAATCCCGCTGAACCAGCAGGAAGATGCTCCAGGGATATCAGCAGGTCATAGAAAGGTAGAAGTGAGCGGACAAGCACCTAGCAGCAGAAAAGAGGCGCATATAAGGGCAGAAGGCGTGCATATAAGTACAAAGGAGTTGAAAAGGACACAGGGAATCGAGAGCATGGACATAAGGCAAAGAAAACGTACCATGGGGTGCAGAGGTGTCATTTGGCACTGTGAGAAGGGTCGGAAGATATACTATAATCAGCCCCGCTAGCGCTAGCGGGGATTGGACAGGCGAAAGTGCCACCCACCGTCGGATGCTAGACGAGCGCTGGTGGCAATAGCATGATACACCATTCACCCTGTCACCAGGAGTGTCCCTGAAGCTTTTAGACAAGATACGTGCCTTACTGGGGTGACAGCGTTGGTATTGGGGCGCTCGTTGCTGACGTTCTCTGATTCTGGCTGAGGGTGATAGTGTAAGACAGAGGGGAAAGAAGAGAGAGGACTGTGACCTAGTGGCGGAAAGATGAAAGGAAGGATTTATGTAAAACGTTGGAGCAATAAGTTCGGGGATGATGTGCGCAAGGTGTGACAAAATTGGCCTAAGCAAATTAAAGGAGTAGCTAGTAGTACAGAAGTTGGGAAGTTTTGTTGACGCGTTGTTTGTCGTATTCACGTGACATTCCGAGCGTCCTCTAGTACATACCTCCAACTGACGGCTAGACGTTAGAACTTGGCATGAGCAGAGCAGTGAGTATCAATGCTGTCACCCCTTCTCACGGTCTCCTACATGTATAGCGGATCTTCAGCGTCCACGGGGATCTACGTCGTCGAACATCAACGTCCCTCGCCGTTGAAATTTGGCGAAATAGACTCACTATTACTAGGTCATTCATGTGCGACCGAAGTCCATTTCCAAGCTGCCACCACTGTTACGGCTCTCTCCCCGCAAGAGCATCACGCGCTTGCGAACGGCAGTGAACTACGTGGAACTCTGCCTCTTGACTGAGGCATGTCTTAATACTAATATTCCATCAGTGCCCTCGATCATGTAGCTTTCGCCTCCTCTGCAGTAAAACTCGAACCCCGAATCAAAATCTGGCAGTTTAACTGCCGGTTATCTATTCTTTCGTCAAGCTCTACGTGACGTAATGGACGGCCTCAACTGTCAGTCTTAGGGATGGATGACCCAGAGGGTCGTCATGTCCTGTGATCAACTTGTCATAGATGGTGGGTAAGGTCATCTCGGACTCCGCTCACGCAAGGTTTATAATACGGTCGTGCGATTTTATCACGACGATGTCTTACTCCACGATCATGCGATTGAAAATGTCGATCAGAGCCAACATACTGGCCATTTCGCAGGCTTTACTTGCGCTAGAAGCATTGGCAACTACCGCATCTGCACCCCTCATTGACTTGGGTTATGCTCAATACCAAGGTTCAGTGGACGCAGCTACAAATACCATCAGCTTCCTTGGAATACGGTATGCAGCACCTCCACTTGGTGAGTCCAGTTTTTTGTGTTGAATCTCAGCCCATGGACTAAGCATATGGCAGGCAACTTGAGATGGGCGGCTCCGCAGCCTCCACCGACTGTTTCTGGGGTTCAACAAGCTACCACGCAACCAAATGAATGTTATCAAGCGCCCCTGGGCAACGCTTCAACAAATCCTTTCGAAAGCACCTCTCTGAGCAAGAGGGCTGCCAGTCAGTCAGAAGATTGCTTATTTTTGAAGTAAGTCCTGCCGTGGAACCATGATCTTGGCACTTAGGATTGGTCACCGGCTGCATCTGGTAGTGTATACACTCCTGGAAGTGAAGTGGTGGTCACTCCGTCGGGTGGGCTCCCAGTAGTCGTTTGGATTCATGGAGGAGGGTAAGTAGCCTGTGAAATCACCCTCTGTTGATAAAGTTGATTTTGTTACAGGTATATTTCAGGAGCTGCGAGTTTGTACAATGGCGCAGAGTTAATCATGGAATCGGATCATGGCGTCATCACTGTCGTGCTCCAGTACCGCCTCGGTTTATTTGGTATGTCTTCGTTGTTTCTAGTTTTCAAATACGCTCACTTCTAGCTAGGTTTTCTTGCTGGACAGGCAGTCAAAGAAGACGGTACCCCCAATGCTGGACTATGTACGTGTTTATCAAGTTCTGACAGTGTTTCAGACTCGGCTGAACTTAAATTAAAGTTGACCAAAATTACGCTTTACGGTGGGTCCAGGCATACGTGAGCAAAAATCTACTCGCATGTTGCTGATAGGAAGCTTACCTGGGATAGATAAGTAGCTTTGGTGGCGACCCCACGAAGGTCACGATTTGGGGACAGTCTGCTGGTGAGCCGTGTTGGATACTCTTCGTCGTTATACCTCGCTCATTACTCCTGTGTTTCAGGCGCCGGTTCTGTGATACAGCATGTTGTCGCGCACGGAGGAAACACACAACCTCCCCTCTTCAGAGGTGTCATGACGAGTTCCACGTACTTGTCTTCGCAATACAACTATGACGACCGAATTCCGGAGGTGATTTTCACTCATGAGATCAATGTCTGTGACGTCCTGAATGCGGCTGCCACTACCAGATGCTGTACAGCATGGTCGTGAACGGAACAAAGTGAGTCCTTTCATAGTTTTCCATTTGGTCGTTCCCGAGCTAATACCCTCAACTCACAGCTGTAGCTCAAGTTCTGATACCCTGTCTTGTTTGCGCGCTGCAGACGTTAATACACTGCAACCCTTGAACTCTAACATCAACCTTGACGGCTTCTTTGGTATGCTCACATTCATCCCCGTTGTGGATGGCACTTTCATCGTGGAAAGACCTACGGTAACGCTGAGCAAGGGTCGTCTGAATGGTGTATGTTCCATGAGATAATACATATCACAGTGACCCTCATACTTTTCTTTTAGAACTACCTGCTTGCCGTAGTGAATGCGCATGAGGGGAACATCCTTGTGGACCAATCAACGACCCTAGACGTCGCAGATTATGTCAGGACATTGTTCCCGAACTTTGGTCCTGCTCAGATTGCTGGAGCAGTGATGGTGTACCAGAACCAGGGAACCAACGTCGACCAGGCGAATCTTGCGATGAGTGAATGTGCGTATGTCCTCCAAGGAATTTATTCACGTTCCTGATTTCATGAGTCGATTCAGCAATGTTCGTTTGCCCAACTTATTATATGCTCAAAGCATTTGGAGAACGAGCCTGGAAGGTAAGCTCGAGACAAATCACTGTTTACGTTTGCTCAACAGAAGCAGGGCAAGTTTGCAATTCCACCTGGTCTGCATGGCATTGATGTTGCATACTACTTCACTTCGTATTTATAAGTTGTTGTGAAGGATCAATGCTTGCTCTGATGGACGCATATTGTTTCAGAGGTGGTCCCGCATTCAACAATTCCCAGTTCATCACCGCTTTTTTCGAATTCCTTCCTGGCTATGGCCATGTACGAGACTCCTGACCACAGATACTCCCCAGGAGATATCACACCTTCCTGGAAGTCATGGCGACGTGGTTTCACAGAGATGATCTTCAACGAGACATCTTCAGGAGTGCCTCACGTTTACACTTCCAAGACCGAGAAGGCCGTATTCGAGCGCTGCGCGTGAGTTCTGTTTCATCTTTGCCATGATCACAACGTGCTGAGCTAAACGCATGTAGCTATTGGCGAAGTGTGTCGGCGTATTCGGCGCAGTAAAAGGGAATAACGCTCTGATATCTCTTCGTGTCGTCTCCACTGGCAGCACTGCTCACGCCGCATAGATAGAGTTCACCACTGAAATTATGGCGAAGTAGATTCAGTGTTGCCAGCAAGTTGCCAGGACATTTACATAAGTGCACCCAGATTCCATTTGAAAGCAAGCCGCACATTTCAGTTTTCACTCCATCTGAATTCACCCCTGAAATTTTGGCCAAGTAGATTCACTGTTGTCAAGTCATTTAAGTGCGAGCAAAGTCCATTCGCAAGCTGCAACTACGCCTCACGGCTCTCCCTCCACAAGGGCATCATGCGCTGCGAACGGCAGTGGAAACCTTTCTCTTGACTGAGACGTGTATGCACTTGATACTTGTGTGACATCAGTGCCCTCGATCATGTAGCTTTCTCCTGCAGTGAGGCTCGAAATCAAAAGTTGACAACACAATTGCACTGCCAGTTATCTGTTCTTTTGTAGTCTCCCCTAGACACAGACCACAGCTGTGCCTATAGTTTAAGGTTCTTTCGTCAACCTCTGAATAACACAGCCTCTACTGTATCATGACGATGTCCTGTGATCAACTTTTGTTACAGATAGCGCTCGGGGTAATGTCGTCTTGACTCCGCTCAGGCAAGGTTTCAACGATAGTGCGGTGCCGCAGTTTCATCCTGTTTCATCACGAAGTTGGTCGGAGTTGTGTCTTACTTCGTGATCTATGGGATTGAAAATGTCGATCAAAGCCAACATACTGGCCATCTCGCAGGCTTTCCTTGCTCTAGATTGGCAACTTCCGCTGTTTTCTCCTGTGACCACTACGTGTGCACCCATCGTTGACTTGGGCTATGCTCAGTACCAGGGCTCAGTGGACACAGTTACAAACATCACCAGCTTCCTTGGAGTGCGGTATGCAGCTCCTCCACTTGGTGCGTCCAGTTTTGTGTTGTATACAATATCAGCCCACGCACTAAGCATGGCACAGGCGACTTGAGATGGGCTGCTCCGCAGCCTCCACCAACTTTCTCTGAAGTTCAACAAGCTACCACGCAACCAAATGAATGCCACCAAGCACCCCTGGGAAGTGCCCCGACGAATCTTTTTGAAAGCACCTCTTTGAGCAAGACGGTTGTCAGTCGGCAGTCGTCAGAAGATTGCTTATTTCTGAAGTAAGCCCTGCCGTGGAACACAATGTTGATATTAATACGTATGATTGGGCACCGGTTGCACGTAGTGTATACACTCCTGGAAGTGAAGTAGTGGTCGCTCCCTCAGGTGGGCTCCCAGTAGTCGTATGGATTCACGGAGGAGGGTGAGTAGCCTGTGAAATCATCCTCTGTTGATAAAGTTGATTTTGTTACAGGTATATTTCGGGAGCTGCGAATTTATACAATGGCGCAGAGCTAATCATGAAATCGAAACACGGAGTTATCACTGTCGTGCTCCAGTACCGCCTCGGTTTATTCGGTACGTCTTCGTGCTCCTTCTGGTTTTCAAATTTATACCTTTCCAACTAGGTTTTCTTGCTGGAGAAGTGGTCAAAGACGGGGGTGTACCCAATGCAGGACTACGTTTGTGTTTATAAAATTCTGACAGTGCTTCAGACTCGACTGAACTTCACATTCTAAGTTGACCAAAATTACGCTTTACAGTGGGTCCAGGCCTACGTGAGCGGAAATCTCCACTTGCATGTTGTACCTCAGCTGATAGAAGCTCACTTGGATAGATAAGTAGCTTCGGTGGAGACCCAACGAGAGTCACGATTTGGGGTCAATCTGCTGGTGAGCTGCGTTAGGCACTCTTCGTCATCATTGGCCTTGCTTATTGCTCTCGTCGTTTCAGGCGCTGGTTCCGTGCTACAGCACATTTTCGCTCATGGAGGAAACACGCAGCCTCCTCTCTTCAAAGCTGCTATGACAAGTTCCATGTACTTGCCTTCACAATACAACTATAATGACCGAATTCCGGAGGTGATTTTTGTTCATGAGGTCGATGTTCGTTGCGTACTGAATACCACTACTAGATGCTGTACAATATGGTCGTGAACGGGACAAAGTGAGTCCTTTCATAACATTTGGCCGTTACCGAGCTAATCAATCCACAGCTGTACTTCGAGTTCGGATACCCTATCTTGCTTGCGCGCTGCAGACGTCAATACGTTGCAAACCTTAAATCATAACATCAATCTCAACGGATTCTTTGGCACAGCCACCTTCGTCCCTGTTGTGGATGGCGATTTCATCTTGGATAGACCCACTGTGATGGTCAGCAAGGGTCGTTTGAACGGCGTATGATCTATGAAACTATCTATCTCACAGCGAAACTCAGATCCTTCTCTTAGGATTACCTTCTTGCGATAACAAATTCGCATGAGGGCAACATCTTCGTGGACCAATCGATGATCTCAGATATTCCAGATTATGTCAAGACGTTGTTCCCAAACTTCGGTCCTGTCCAGGCTGCTGGAACAGCGATGATGTACCAGAATCAGGGAAGCAGCGTCGATCAGGCAAAACTTGTGATGAGTGAATGTGCATATGTTCTCGGAGGAATTTATTCCTGTTCCTGATTTCTGTTCGTCCAGCGATATTTGTTTGCCCAACTTATTATCTGCTCGAAGCATTTGGAGAGCGAGCATGGAAGGTAAGCTCGAGATAAGTCACAATTTAGGTATGTTTTAACCGAAGCAGGGAGAGTTTGCGACTCCACCTGGCCTGCACGGAAATGATATTGCATACTACTTCATTTCGGATTCAGAATCGTAAGTTGAGGTGATGGGGTGAACGCCTACTCTAATACATGCTGCTTCAGGGATGGTCCTGCTGCATACAACGATCCCCAGCTCATCACTGCTTTCTCAAACTCATTTATGGCGATGGCCATGTACGAGACTCCTGACCGCAGATACGACCCTAGAGATATCACACCTTCCTGGAAGTCTTGGCACCATGGTTTCACAGAGATGATCTTCAACGAGACATCCGTGGGAGTGCCTCACGTTTACACTTCCAAGACCGAGAAGGCCGTGCTCGAGCGTTGCGCGTGAGTACCGTGCTATATTTGTTATGAGCGTAAGGTGCTAAATTAAACGCATGTAGCTACTGGCGAAGTGTGTCGGCGTACTCGGCGCAGTGATTGGAAGTTACGCTCTGGTATCTGTGTCAACTAGAAAGAAATGTAAATGTTTAGCTGAAAGAGGTAGCGCCCAATATTCGACTGCTACTAGAGTGACAATTGATGATATTGGTCTGAAGGAATGGCTGTTCGAGAAGTTAGCGGGGATACCGCGTGAAGTCTGTAACCCCGGCAGTACGTACTCTTGAGGTTCATATCTTGGGCTGTGTCGTGTCCTACTGTGCATCGAGGCTCAGTTCCGCAACGGAATCGTGTAGCTATAGAAGAGATTGCATAAACATCAACACATGACGAACCTTGCATAATACATGCCGTTATTCAGAGAACAGTGCAATCACCAGTAAGTAGGAACGAACAGTGATGATATTAAGGAACTGTATCTCTTCCCTCCGCGGACCGGTACGCAAACAGTGGTAATATTGCACAATCCTCCGCCTGTAGCGGCACCAGATCCCCGTTGGCAGTAGACAGTACATCGAACTATCACCGCCGGCGCTTACATAATTTGGAGCGTTCCCAAGAAGACCACTCACGAGATAACTAGTTCTCTGCTTCGAATGGGTGAAAAGGATGATGCGTCACCAATAGGACATCGAATTGGCGGTGGTGGAATTTCGTCTAGACGGAGCACGTTATACCGTAGTGCTGAAAACTGATTGCAAGGATTAACCTCGAGTGGGATGAAATTCACAGGTACCGGTATGGCTGGACCATGCTGTGCGTCGGTGAAGTTTGAGCCCCAGGTGATTTTAACGTTGACTGTCAAGCAAACCTGGAGCGGGCTCTCCCAGTCTTACTCACTGTGGTGCGTGGCGCCCCGCGGAGGTAAATAAGCCACATGCTAACAACCAAAAAAACTTACCCACTGCGCCGCAGCGTTTTCGGGGACCGACGTTTGTCAGACCGAGCTGGTAAGCTGAACCCACCGCCAAACAGACACATGATGGCATGCGGACTTGAGTGTTTGAGCCCGCCTTTCGGTGCTTTCATACCCGGACTATTACGTAATTATACCTGCCGAACACCAACGTATTTGTCTGGCTGACATTTTTTACATAGGTTTTTAACGTCAAGATACAGCCATCCCCTTGTAACACGAATAATAACATTTAATACTACAAAGCAAAAGCATCGCGGAGTTTGAAATCAAACCCATTAGCCGCTTTGCCGTCGGGTGATATCATGTTTCGGAGCGGAATTTGTAATCTCCTCACACCTACAAGTCAACGGCGGCCAGTGATAATGAATTCGTTAACCAATCGTTAACTTGTAGGTACTTTCCGCAAGCTAAACCCGTACATGTGATTCTGACAGCTCTTACTATAAAGCTGACTGCGCCTTTCAGATCAGACCTACTCCATACAATGATGGAATTGCCTCCTGGTATTATCTACCTCATCAGTTGCTTGCCACAACTCCTATTGCCGCCCGCAATAGTCTATGGTCTAAACCGCATCTCCGACTTTGCATTTGGCGTATGCCTGCCAGGATGGTTCCAGATTCCTGCATGTCTGTTATCTTTTCCCATCGTCTTCGCTTGTAGCGTGTTCGTCACAAACCATCGCGACAGGAGTCAGGCTGCGTTGCATGGTGCCGTCCTCCCGCCTATGTTCCCCAGTAAATGGCCTGGCGGTCTTGATATTCTCGCAGCATTGATACAAAATTTCAAGACTGGATACATGGGTATGCCCACCTTCACTTTCTTCTATTGATCCTTACACAATTGCAGGGGACATGATGGAGGAGCAGTGTAAAACCCTTGGGCATACGTTGAATATGCGAGTCCTCTTTGAAAATAGGGCAAGTACATTTTTTCACACCCTAATTTCTTTTATTTATTTGTGGCGATCAACAGTTCTTTACTGCTGAACCAGAATATACGAAGGTTAGCGGCTTATCGGAGTGTCGTAATCCCAGACATTCATGCGTAACAGGCAATTCTAGCATCGAAGTTCACGTCATTTGCAAAAGGTCGGCGATTTGATGTGCGGAGTACTCTCATGATTTGATGGAATAGCCATTTCAATCAACAGGCGCTATGTTTTCGGATCAAGTCAACTCCCTCCTTGGCACCGGAGTGTTCAATTCCGATGGTGAGTTTGTTTCCTGCAAGTCATGGTCGCATTTAATTCAACGTCCATTTCAGGGGATGTTTGGAAGTGTGTTTCATCTATTTCCGTGATTAGTTCCACGGCTTAATCCAGTGACTTCAGATTCCACCGCTCGATGACGCGCCCGTTCTTCAGCAAAGACCGGGTCAGCCATTTTGATATATTCGACAAGCACGCGGAAGACGCAATTAATCAGCTGAAGGTTAGACTCAGAGATGGCTACCCCGTAGACTTCCAGGTAAATGCTATGAGGACCATCATATGCCTCGCTCTTACTGAAGTCGCTTAAGGACATGGTCTCTCGTTTCACCCTAGACTCTGCGACGGAGTTCCTCTTCGGAAAAGACGTCTGTTCTCTCTCTGCCGGGCTAATCTATCCGTCGTCATCACCTCGCTCCAAAGATGTCGCGTTCGAAAATCACCCAGCCAACAAGTTTGCTCATGCGTTTAGTGGTGCTCAGATTGCTGCCTCCTACCGCGGTCGGTTTGGCTCAGCGTGGCGCTTATTTGAATTTTGGAGTGATCGCGTAAAGAAGCACATGGATGTTTGTTACAAGTTCATCGACCCCATCCTCAAGGAGGCGTTAGAAAAGAAAAAGGAAAATGGCTTGATTGAACAGAAGGCTGCCACAAAGGATAAGGATGTCGCAGAAGGCGAAACATTGCTTGATCACTTGGTGAATTACACCGAAGGTACGCAATGCAGCATCAATATTGATATGCCATCTCAATTGACATGAATGTTTTCTTCCAGACCCCATCGTTATTAGGGACGAAATTCTCAACATCATGATTGCTGGACGTGACACGGTACGCACCTCTTTCGGATGGTTATCCTCAGGGTGTTAAGGCTGCTTTGTCCAGACTGCAGCTACCCTGACTTTCGTCATCTATATGCTCGCAGAACACCCTGATGTCCTCCACCGTCTTCGTGAGGAGATCCTCAGCAAAGTGGGTAGTTCGAGGAGACCTACCTACGATGATATGCGTGATATGAAATACATGAGAGCAGTCATTAACGGTGAGTCCCATGCAAAGCCACACTCATCTTAGAGGTGACACGGGAATTTCAGAAACTCTTCGACTCTACCCGCCTGTGTGAGTATCCGTTTCGGTCACTTTGTTGTAATTATTCTCATTGGATCTACATCATTTTCAGGCCATTCAATGTTAGGTAAATACTGGCTTGACTACGTATGTGTCCCTACGCTCATTATCGCGGGAATGGATAGGACCAGCACAGAACCCACGGTCTGGCCGGGAATCAACGGGGAAAAACCCATCTACATCCCGTCGAATACAAGGTAATCGTTTAGAGAGACGGTTTATTTCTTAGCTGACGATGGAACTCTCAGGACTCCTTACTCTGTGTTCCTGATGCACCGACGAACAGACTTATGGGGACCAGATGGTAAGAACGAGCGACTTGCTTCATTGGAACGAATGGTTACTCACATTTGTCGACCAGCTGATGAATTTGACCCCGATCGGTTCCTTGACGAGCGCCTTCGTAAATATCACACTCCTAACCCATTCATTTTCGTGCCTTTCAATGCAGGGCCCAGGATTTGTCTCGGGCAGCAGGTTTGCCGACTACTCTGTGCTCACACAGTATTCATGCTGACAACCATCCTTCTCCAGTTCGCCTACAACGAGACTTCTTTCTTCCTCGTACGCCTTCTCCAGCAGTTCTCTTCGGTCTCCTTGGCCACAGATGCTCAGACTCTCCCGCCTGCGGAATGGGCTAAGTGTTCTGGCCGCAAGGCCATTGAGAAGGTCATCATCAAAAGCCACCTCACCATTTATGCACATGTAAGTACATAACTTTATTTCCTTGCCTAGTGGCTCATGTCGTGTATAGGATGGGTTATGGGTTAGGATGGAAGAGGCGAGCCCTGTGGAGGCTGTATAAATGCAGCGGACAATGTATCACGAATCACGACAACAAACTATGAATTGATTTATTTGTACAGATCTCTATTTTAACTCGTTCTACGTGCCAGAGCAGAGGTTACCTGCTGCTCGAGCTGTGTATTGTGCGAGGCTGTTAGCGACTCATCTGAAATGTATCATGAGGCCCCTAAGAGTCACCCGACAGCACACAACATTTGCAAGTAGGCGGGCGCAATGAGAAGACCTGTATACCACATCGAAAATAGACCATGCCAAGTCCCATTTTCCTGTCAGGACATATCGATCAGCTCTACTTGATGACCTCAACCCTCCTCGACCAGCCAATTTGGCTCATAGATGTGTAGAACTCGAAAAAGCAACTTTTTGAAATTCCCAGCCCCGCAAGGAATTTGTTTCACATATTAATGCTAACCAGATCTGGGCTCGCTCAGCACGCTCAGCTTGCCGGATTATTCATGCAGATCAATCTCGTTAGATCACCTTGTAGGCTCATGACCAGCCTGGTGTATACTACCACGGATTCGAGTGGTGTAGCCAGGCTGGTCGATCTCGGAGTGGCGTGGTAGGGCGAAGCGAGGAGTTTGAAATTTAGCAGGTGCCGGTTGTGCCGGTGACGACACAACACCAGCAAGTTCTCGAGGCCTTCTTATTTCCCAAGGATCACAACGTCTGAAGTTGTTCCAGCTCAGATGCCTCATATCATTACTTTCTGCAAGACACGTTGTACCTCGACAGTGCGCGATGTACTGTTGTATTTGAGAGGATACTGTACTTTTCACGGTGCGAACACGAGAGTTTGCGGTACCCAAAGCGGCACACCGGCATCTACCAAATTTCAAACTCCTCGCTTCGCACTCCGAGATTGACCACTACGTCAATAAATTCTCACCATCTCAAATTAACGCATCTGGTTACGAGTCTAATCACCTTGCACTTATGGTGCTATAGATGCCACATCGTTTCTGCGACGATCATTCGGATGGTACTCTAACAAACTTCGGTCGTCACAAAAACCTTATTGTTTCTGCCACGATGGCCTGCCACGTCTACATTTCCCACTGGATTTGTCTTCGTCTACGGCCTTGATCACTTTACTAATAAAAATGAACTTTTGGAAGGGTTCCTCTGGGCAAGAATGTTTTCTTGGGTATAAATACATATAGGTTTGAATATTGAGCTCTTCAGTTTGAACTGCTGATGGAGGTCCCACCTGGCTTCATATTCCTCACTCAGATAATCCCTCGGGCTGTACTTCTGCCTGCTGTAGCCTTTGGGGCCAGCGGCTTAGTTCTCGGCGATGCGATTCCTCGCTGGCTGCGGATTTCAGCTAGTCTCCTAGCGCCTCATGTAGCTGTCTATCTCAAGACCATCGTCGACGGGTACTCTAACCAGCGGAAAGCAAAGGCGAGAGGTGCCGTTCTTCCTCCCAGAGTACAGAACCGCTGGCCTGCGGGTATAGACCTACTTGTGGAGCTCCTTGACAATCTCAAACATGGTTATATGGGTTTGTCTCTTTTTCCAACTAGTCGATGAATGTTGATTCATCCGCTGTGCATAGGCGAGACACAGGAGAGGTTGTGTCAAGAATATGGGTACACTATCCGTCTTAGAATGTTGTTTGAAGATAAGGTGTGTAGATACTCATCTTTGAGATCCAATATTCATAATGGTGGCATCAGGTGCTCACGGCGGAGCCGGAACACATCAAAGTACGTTCTGATCGTCATTTCGTCCCTTCGCTGCGGACATCTGTCTCTCCTAGGCAATCCTATCGACCAAATTCAACTCTTTCGGGAAGGGTGCGTACATAGAGTTTATTACCCGCCCCCCCATTGACCTCACCACCCATGGTGTGAAGGGGCCGTATCCTGGGATCCAATTTCAGTCCTTACTGGGAACAGGGGTTTTCAACGCTGATGGTGGGCACAACTATAAATCCGTTTTTGCCCTAGCTCAATCTTCAATGACAGGCGACGCGTGGAAGTGCGTATACGACGACTTGCACGTGAATATGATCCTTGAAGTTCATTGAATACTAGATTTCACCGCTCTATGACTCGTCCTTTCTTCAGCAAGGATCGTGTCAGCGACTTCGACATATTTGAGAAGCACGCGGACGACGCTATCAGGCAGATCAAAATCCGGTTGAGGGAGGGGTATCCTGTGGACTTCCAGGACATGATATCCAGATTTACCATGGACTCTGCGACGGAATTTCTGCTTAGGAAAGGATGTGTGCTCTCTTTCCGCAGGGCTCATTTATCCATCGTCGTCGCCCCTTTCCAAGGATCCGGCTATCCTTCGGCACCCAGCAAATCAATTCGCTCATGCTTTCCATGAAGCTCAGGTTTCTACTATACCTCGTGGGCACGTCGGCGCGTTGTGGAGAATGATAGAACTCTTTGGGGACAAAGTCAAGAAACATATGAAGGTCTGCCACAGGTTCATCGATCCTATCCTGACGGATGCGCTTGAAAAAAGAAGGCGGCGAGCAATAGTGGATCTTTGATTGGTAGCGCCCAGGACAAGGACGTACAGGAGGGCAACACTCTGCTCGATCATCTAGTCAATTGCTCGGAAGGTGAGATATTTTGGTAATGATTTCCTCTGACATATGGAAGCGCTCACGCCGTGTAGATCATGTCCTAATTAGAGATGAGACCATAAACATCCTACTTGCAGGCCGTGACACAGTAAGCGATCGCAACTTGCCATGGTATCAGACGTTTAATACTACATTCTTCTTCCAGACTGCAACGACTTTGACGTTTGTCATCTACATGCTATCTCAACATCCCCAGGTAATGCACCGTCTTCGGGAGGAGATCCTGAACAAAATCGGACCCTCAAAGCGACCTACGCACGAAGATATGCGCGATTTGAGGTACATGAGAGCGGTGATTAATGGTAATCTCATTTCCTTTTGAGAGTGCGACGTGCACGCTGAAGCTATATGCAGAAACGCTTCGCCTATATCCACCCGTGTGAGTAGGTTCAATGCACCATTTGCGGCCACACTAATTCTTCGGGTCATACAGTCCCTTCAATTTTAGGTTGGTTCAACTGACGCCCTCGTCTTTTGAATTGCTGACGATGTATTTGAAGGACAAGTCGTGAAGCAACAGTGTTGCCCGCCGTCAACGGCGGCGACCCTATGTTTATTCCGGCTGATACTCTGTATGACATTCCTCAATTCGATTTGGGTGTATGCTCATCAAATCTATGCAGCGTCATGTATTCTGTATTTGTGATGCATCGCAGAAAGGACCTATGGGGGCCTGACGGTACGAAAGTTTTGGATATCTGACATACCTCACGTCTAATGTTCTTCAGCTCTCGAATTTGATCCCGATAGGTTCTTGGATGAACGACTCCAGAAGTATTTGACTCCCAACCCATTCATTTTCCTTGCTTTCAATGCTGGTCCTAGAATATGTCCTGGTCAACAGGTAAGCGCCTTTGCGCACATTTTACCCGATTGGTATTGATGATCCAAAGTTTGCATACAACGAGATGTCTTTCTTCCTCGTTCGGTTGCTTCAGAGCTTCTCGTCAGTATCACTGGATTTGAAATTGCAGACACTTCCACCGACGGAATGGGCCAATGAACCTGGACGGAAAGGTGCAGACAAGGTTGTTTTCAAGGCACATCTCACAACTTATGTTCAAGTGAGTCGCTTTTGGTGTCGACCTATTAACGTGCTTGCTCAAAGGTTCCTAGGATGGCTTGTGGGTGAGAATGGAAGAAGGGCCACTCGCATAAGGGAGGTGTGTATGTGAACGGCGCACACACCCTGTATGTTTAGAGCCTGTATAGTCCATGTACTTGGTAGCTGTTGGAATTGGGGAAGCGCGGGTCGCGCCCGACAAGGTGTTTAGCACTGTGCTTTCTCTGAGAAGAAAATCCATTATTTATTGTGTCTTTGTACGCCAGATACTCGTCAGGGACGTTTACGACAGTGAGTGGTAGCGGGGTGGCTCGGAGTCTGCAAGCTATGCTTGGCAGTTTTCCGCATTAGCCACTTCTCGTCACTTCGGGGTCAGTAGTTGACAGCCACAATATATGAAGCGCGTCGCGTGACTTTCTTCAGTTTCGCTTCAAGCTGCTTTATACCAGTATCAATCTACCAGTCATGGGCGCCCATGGCATTAGCGCGCCTATCGTAGTCGATGATTGGATGCCTCTAGACAGCGATGATGATCCGGAGTCAATGGCCGATGACTATGACTCCCCCATTAACGGAGCTCGAAGACAGTGATAATGGTGACGGGTATACTAGTAGCAGCCCGAGTGAGACGTTCAGTGAAGACAGCGGGAGTGAATATGGCACAGTGACACATAGTAATTACTGTCTTTTACTTATCCGCGCGAAAGTGCTCACTAACTTTTACTTCCAGAGAAACAACCCGCGAAAAAGCGTGCCAGGACCGCTAAAGTAACCGATGCGGGAAAAGCACCAGTAGCAAAAGGCTCTGGCAGAAGAAAAACTCTTAGTCTTATTGTCACTATGCCAATAGACGTTCTTTTCGAGGTTAGTTAATGAGTATGCACCTTACTCCTAGTCTGACCTGCTACTTCCGATCAGATCTTTGGTCTCCTGGAACCGGCAGACCTCTTACATCTGTCACGCACGAACAAAGCTTTCCGTACGGTTCTATTATGTAGCAATGCAATCTCGGTCTGGAAAGCTGCCCGCGCCAATCGTGGCGGTGTTCCTGACTGCATGCCTGGCATGTCCGAGGTTAAATGGGCTAACCTGTTATTTGGTGGTTCTCGGTGTCATGTATGTCTGGCCTCCGATTTCACATCTGTGCTTCCATGACCACAACCTCAGGTGTGCGGCGCGAAGGGAATCCAGCGAATAGACTTCGGTATCGGACAAAGGGTATGTACCTCGTGTCTCAAGAAGAAGTGAGCGCAACTTTATAATCATGTCCTTACGTGCTCAACGATTTGTCAAGCCTGGTCTTCGAAGGCAGCTGGAAATCAAAATTTCCCGACTTCGATCCGATCATCATGAATTTGATACCGTTCACTAACAGTGGGCGCTTTATTGCTATGACTTATCAATGTCTGATCATCCTGAATAGTCGGTGGATGGGCTCATGGTCACGCCAGTGGAAGCAAGTTTTTTTGGTCAGCTGACGTGCTGAAAATGGCGCAACAGTTAGGGGCACGCCATAAGGATGTGCACATGTTCAAACCAGGTGCCAAGGAAGCGCTGAAAGACTTCAAGCAATCACGCGAGGAATACGTCAATGCTGTTGTTCACGTAAGCTTCGTGCATGTAGTTTTACTGGTTCTGACCTCTTCGAAGCATGCTAAAGTCTGTTACATTTGGATCAATAAGGACCGCGAGCGTCATCGCTTGGATGTCAGTGAGCTTCGCAGCCAAAATGAAGACCTGTGAGCAAACTTTATCGACTCCATCATCTCATCACTTCTTGATCATCTATTCCAGGATTAAAGCTAGATTAGTCCATCTTGGTCACGATGCTAAAGATGTGAGGCGCATGCTTGACTGTGATAGCTATGGCACAGACAAGGAGCTTACCGATGCACGTCAGTGCTTCTGCCACCTTCGTAAAGATTCTGTCTTCTTACTTTGTCAATTTCCAGGTTGGAAATTTTTGCTCCCAAGGATCGAGCGTAAGCTTTCTGAATTGAAGGAAGAATGGCGCCTCGGGGAACAAAGACAAGTATCGTCTATCCGGAGGGGGCACCTGATGGATATGTTGAACAATCACGTGCGGCAAATGCGATGGGGTATCATACCTCCACGCGAAGACTTCTTGAAGCTTTGTGATATTGCGGAATGTATCAACGGTCCACCCACTGGAAACCAAGAAAGCGATATCGAACCCTGTCGTGCACTCGCGGACATAATTCCCGAGTTTTGTGCGGAATATATCCATCAAACGAAGGCCGCGTTGACGCGATTACTTGCTCTCTCCACTGAGGATACCTTGATACTACAAAGCCAACCTACCGACGCCAATGATGATGCCTTACAACTGGCGACTTCTGTTTTCCAGTGCAGTGGCTTGCGCTCTTTCCCATTGATTACATGGGACAAAGTGTTGTATCGCACATGTCCTTCTCACAATCAAGTTCGATACTATTACGCAGGGTCGAGATCAGCTTGCACATTTTCAATCTCTCAGCCTGGGGTTACTGCTACTCGCTCGTTGTTAAGCTTAGTTGGCCTCGATGCCAAAACTTACGACTGCAGCCACAATGGATCAGCGACAGGGCCGCTTTTTTTGTTCCAGCTGTCCACCGAAGCCACAGAACGGAGGATCCTACCGGATGGCAATGGACTGGCGTCAGAGCGTTCGTCCCCGTGTTTTTTTTCGACATTGTGCCCAATAATCACGCTATCTTCTAGGTCTTCCACTACGTTGAACAACGAGATCCGGCGCACACAGAGCCTCGTTGGGAGCTCGCAAAGGCTGTACAACTTGAAGTTATACAAAGTTCCCCTGTATGGGGCTGCAACAAGTGCGATAGACATCACGGAAAGCCAGTTACCAAGACCGACGTGATTGATCATATGAGATGGTAAGTTATCACACTTTCTGTTTTACTTTACTGACACCACTGGTAGGCATGGAATCACTGCTCCGAATGAAGGAATTGACTTTGTCTATGTCCAGAGCCTAGCTGAGAGACCGCCACCAGGAACAAAATTCTTCGTTACTCCTCAGGTGCCCCAGAAGCCGACGGAATCGGGCAAAACTCAAAAGTCGAAGTCGAACGGGGACTATCGCTGCCAACGCTGCAATGGCTCACGAACTTTCATCTTGGAAGGTGTCAAATCGCATATCAAAGACAAGTAAGAAAAATATTCTGTCCAGTCGTACCCTACTGATTGAATACTCTTCAGGCACAAGATACATTCCCCAAGCGAAGGCTCAGATTTCTGTAAAGTCAAGTAATTACATCTCGTCGCTTCGTATCCTCCCTTATCTTTTTACCTCCCTTGATACATAACTCCAGTAATACATAACTCCAGCGGCCATGTACGCCGTCTGCTATTTGCATCCCAGCGCTAATGTCTACATGTCTTTGATCTACTGTTATGTAATGAATGAGAATTGTTGAATGCTCAAACGACAATCCATTAAGTATGTTGTATACGTAGATTACCGCCAGAGCATGCCCACCAGCTCGCTACCAGGATATCTATCTCTAAGCAACACCATTCCCGGTCTTCTGATCCGAGTTCCATGGTCCTGCGTCACTCAACGAGCACCCGCCCGCACAGTGGCACTTGCCACCCAGATCCGCAGGAAGGTCCTCTGCCCGGATGTCCTGCAACAACTTCTGCTGGTATGAACTCCCAAGAATCTCTATCTTCGACACCGTCACTTCATCCAGCCAAGGTTTGATCAACGACCACTACGGCGGAGAAACCCCACGGCGCATTAATGATGTAAAATTTGCCCATGCATTCCGGATATCGGTCTTGTCCGATCTTTGAAGCATCGTTCACGTATTCTTTGACTTGGTAAAAAGCAGAGAGGGAAACGCCTTTCAGATCGAGGATGGTGCAGACCGTCTCGACGGGGTGACCGATAGCTGCAGAGCATGCTGGGAGGCGTTCTGTGAGGAATCTCTCATACTCGAGGATGAGACGTTTGAGCAACCGTTCCTTTGACGTAATACCGTAGAGCGCCTGGACATTGAGCTTGCCTAGTCGCTCGATGTATAACGGCCTGCCATCCTACAGAATAAGGGATCACGACGGTCGGTGAGGCTACGCATCTGAAGGGTCCGACAGTTACCTTGTCCATTTTATGGTAGTACTGAGGATAGTATTGATCGACCTGCTCTTTCTCGGTGAACTCAAAGTCACTGCGTTGTGCGAGATCAGGTTAATCGATACAAGGCAAAGGCAAGCGACGAACCTGACGATTTCATCGACCTTCATATCCCGTCTCCATTGCTCAGCAGCCAGCAACATCGCCTTTGCTTTCGGGACATCAAATTTGCGCGCCCTCAGAAATCTGCAGGCTGGGTCAACACACGGCGCACGACCAATCGGACATGAATCGCGGGTCCGCGATACATAGAACGCATCGATAGACAATGTAAATTCTCCTGGATTGCGGAGCAGGACATACCGTAGCAGCATTGGATCATCCATTCTCTCTTGGACGAAATGGCCCTCGTCATGGAGCTGATTCTTCAAGGTCTGGAGAGCATGTTGCTGCGGGACGGTGAGGTTTCCAACCCGCCCTGGCAAAGGACGGAAGTTAGGATCGGTAATGCCGTCTGGCATAGGGCTGGCGCTGGCTTGTTCAAGTGTAGACATGGTCAAAGAGAAGTGTAGGTGCTGAGACTTAAAAACCGGGACAACTGTACTGCAGTCTGTGCTATTACTATTAGAGTGGCTGGTGCCTGTACTCCAATTACACCATTCCACAGCTCCATTGACAAACGAGGAACAAAGGCCATACAGAGAACATATATCAAGCAGCAATCGCATCATTATTTCCAGAGCCCAGAACACGAGTTGAGTCGCGTTTCTAATGCGAGGGGGCTTGGGGCTATCCATCTACTAGTAGTACAAGATGCGGCTCAGCGAATAAATTTACGGAGCAACGCAGGTTGAAATGCTACGGTGTGTGAGGGGTGAGAAGTAGTATGCAAACATAAATAGAAGACCGGAATGTTTTCTGAGGTACAACCAACCTGACAGCCAATATGATACAACATATCGATAAATTTTCAGTTTTGATGTGGGGTATGAAGACATCATACAATGTCCCATAGCTCTTCGAGAGCACAACAGAACTTCCAGAAGATGAGAATCAGGTTAAGATGAATGCCACAAGTACTCACTTTGCCACAAGCGACAGATGCGGATAGAGGGTAGTCACTGATACTGATCTTTTCGTCTACAACGTGATCGGCGAAGTCATCGCGGCCACGAGCCATAGCGCCCACGAAGACAGCAACCGAGTGCGTTTCCGGAAGAGTCGGAAGATAACGGGAGAGTCTGATAGTCGGAGCATCACCGGAAAGAGCTACATAAGGGACGGGATGAGCGGGCATTCACGGGAAGCCTGGGCTGACTCACTGAGTTTCATGGTATTGACAGGAAGATGGTCAGTCACGGGGTTCTGGAGCACAACGTCAAGCTACGCTTCAAGATCGGAGAGAAAATAGAACATGCCTTGATAACCTTGAGCAACTTCTCTGGGCCATTGACCCCGCGAATAGACAGCTTATGGAGTAGTTGAACTTCGAAAACAATCAGTGATCAGAAAAGACTGAACAGGCGCAACATCAACTTACCCATCAATCCACTGAATCGCTTAAATGTACGAGGAATTCTGACATGAGGGTTGACCTCAATGAGCACACCTTTTGTGGTGTGGATGTACACTTGCAGCAGACCCGCCTTGTTAAGAGGCGAATCCAAGAGCGTCAACAGGCACTGAAGAACAAACTTAGAATTGAGGAATCACAAAGTCGTATTTCCGACAGTGCGTACCTGATGCGTAATATCCGGACGGGCATCCGCAATATCTCTACCAGTCTTTGCGAGGATGCCCTGATGATCATCGCAATTCAGAAGAGTGTATTTGACATCGCCCTCCCTGCCGCCTTTGCCTTTTCCTCCACTTGAAACTCTGTATGCCTCCAAGCAAGCTTGCTCTAGGATGACAAACAGCCTCCTCTGAGACGATGCGACACCACCACGGGGTACATGAGCCTGAACTGGGAGCATAGATGGGTTTGCAGGTTGCGGCATGGGATTATTGGTCAAATTTCCGGCCATTTTGCGAGATTTAGCAGGTAGAGGACGAGTAGGACGTTCTGGACTGGAATTTTCTGGTTTGAGCGTGATAACTCCACGTTTTTGAGCAAGATCTTGGGCGTCTGATGATTCAGATGAAGACGATGAAAATTGCTGAGTTTGCTGTCTCGGTGAATCAATCTGCATAGTCTCCTTATCGGAGCCTTCCGAATCAGACTCTGAATCGGACCTGCGTCGTCGTTGGGGTCGTTCGTCAACGGGGGTTGATTTTGGTCGTGGCGGGGGTATAATTATAGCTTCGTCATCTTGTTGGGCTTTGAGTAGACTAGCGCGGACTGGGGTTGGTGCCGTGGTCGATCCAGAATGACGACGACGACGAACAGGCGAGTTCTGGGGAGGTGGACATATCCTGCTCTGATTGTTTGAAGAAACACGAATGTATGAGAGGAAAAAAAAGGGACTGTATGTAACTGCAGGTGAACCCCGGGTATAATCAGATACACAAGTACTTATTCAAATTAATTTTGAACACTACTCTGGATCCGCGAGTAGCCGTTCGTCGATCGCAGGCAGTGAAAATTTTCACAAAGACACTTAGATCTCACACAATCAGACACAAATATCATTATCATGGACATATAGGGTTATTGACAACGAAAGAACTTTGTTCGCACAAGAACTGGTCGAGTTTGATAGGTCTCGAGAGAAGATCACGATGAGCTGGAGGGAGTGGGAATACGTTGCGCCATCCAACCATCCTCTCAATCAACCAACCATCAACTGCCATGTCAGATAATGAGCGCAGTCTAGATAAGAAGTCACCTGTGCGGCTGGAATCGTAAGTATTGTTGTAAAATAGTAGCCCGCAAGACTCTCACGAAGTCAGATGAATGCCGCCTCTGCCTGCATGATGGAAGGTATTATGATCTTGATCGTTGTAGAGTCTCGTGGGTCACAGATACTCGTTGCTCGTTGCTCGTTCCTGTCCAACCCACGTCTGTTTACAGAGAGGGCATGTCAATTTCTGTAGCTGGACAGAAACATCTAATGAAACCTAGATGTTGATACGATAATCAGTTGGGGGAGGCATAACGAAAGTCGGCATGAATTAATCTGCATGTGTTTGATTAGGTTCCCCAAAGAATTGAATACAATAGCACCTGCGTATTACATACTGATTGTATTCCCATCGTATTTCCCCAAGCCCACCTGAGGGATAAAGTGACTACATCCACCACGCGGACTGCTTCCATCAGTCAGGCATCAAACGGAAGCAATGGAAACATCCGCTAATGCCAGAACTGAACACTCCTGTAATACCTATGCAAACATAAATTGTATTGTGTGCTTGCCTTCGGCTACTGCGTCTTTTTTTAGTTGGGTATCGATTCAGAGAGATCCAGATGCCGCTCACAAGTAACATGGGTGCCTTGCTAGGTGCTAGTCTCGTACTTTGAAGCGGGGCATATCACTGAAATGGACATCATGTATACGCGATCACATGAATTCTTATCGGCATTCTTTGGAACAGGGGCTGAAACATGCGCCTGATGAAGGAAAGTCGGTACGAGATGTGCGGATCTTGCACCAAAGCTCGCTTAACCGTTTACCTAGCAGATATCACATGGATAATGCAGAAGATAGCGCCAAACCATCGATAGCAACGTGAAAGGACATGTAAAGTGTCATTGCACATCAGAACTTGAAGTCCGAGATACCCTTGCCGACTGGATGAACGATAACGCGGGAATTCGAAGTTGAAGAAACTCACCATCCCTACAGGCCTAGTCTCCGAGGGGTTCCAAGGTCAGACGATGAGTACGAGGCACATCAAGATGGACGCGCGTATCAGGAGGAGCTTTTTTATGGTAGGAATTGAGTTAAGTAGCCTGGGCTCACCTGGTCTCACGTCGAGAGGTGCGATTAGGCCCTATTCGGTACTTCGCACTCACAGTGTGAAAATGTCGTCGTTGCGGAACTCTCGGAAGAGTTCTAGAGCACAGCGATTTCGCTGAGAATGTCTCACAGACTAAACCAAGACTAAACCCAAAACTTGATCCACAACTGTGGAGCCCTCGCGGAGCATCAATATGGAAAGACCAATTCTAATAGATCGTATTTTCGATGAAGACAACGCTTCGCGTCACAGGCGGTAACGGCTATGAATAGTCTTGAGACGAATGGGAGTGCTTTCTCCTCCACCTAACATCCAGAATGATCTAATATGTAATAAGTATTGCACTCGAAGAGGTTTCTAGACTTTGCCTCACTCTTTGAGCACTCGGAGCCTGATTTTGTTAGCTTTGGATGCACCTGAACCTAACATAAGTCGTAGCTACTTGCGCGAGGTGTTTGGATGTCAGGTTCCAGCTAAAAGTGAGATAGCAGGTTCAACGACTGCATCGAGACCATGACTCAAAGGGAAATAGGGTACGCACAGGTTCGGCTTATTGTCCCGAAGATGATTGTTACTTCTTCGATATGGATTTGGCTCTTGATGAAGAAGGAAACAGTTGGCTTCCTTCTCTCAAGGTCTGACTATGGGAAACTAGGTTTGGCTGCTGGGGAACAGTGGTCAAAGAAGGCTGCCAGTTTGTTTGTCTTCGAGGAGCAGGTCAAGTTCCCGTGGATCGAGGTGACAGAAGGTATTTCGGCATGCGTCCTGGCCCCACCAATATTGTATTACAGGATTGACAGTTGCGATATCATTGAGTGAGCGCAGGGTTGAGGGAGCCTCAGGGGAAGGACTTCCGCTGGACTTCGAAGTGGCACGAGCCAAAATCAATACACGTGATCTGTCGCGTCAACACAAGCAAATAGACTTCAAAAGCCTCTCCTGAGGTTGACGCCAGACCACACTCACGCCCGCTGCATCACCACACAAACTATGCAACCCACAGCTAATATGAGACCACTCTCTTTATCCGACAAGGACAAACTAGCTACTGCATATGGTTGCGCCCTCAGAGTGATTACTACATTGCTCGCACGGGCGGGCGTCTTCCTCGTTTCTCTGGGTGCTGACGGTCACGCCGTCTCGAGGGGCATCGCCAATCTTGCCGACTGCGTTGACAAAGCTACAGGGGGCAGTCATACAGATTGAGAACTGGGTCGAAAGTATGGCAAACAGTCAGGTCAGCACTTTCAGTCATTACATGACGATATCACTTATTGATCTGAAATACACAGAAAGATGATCAGGCGGATCAGGTGAAGAGTGAGCAAGGAGAAGAGGATGACGTGACTTCACCTTATACTCCACGGCGCATCGCCAAACAAGGTACAATCTCCGTGTCTGGGACCCTACCCCCGCCGCAGCTAGCCCCGCCGTGCCATACGGAGTGTCTACACCACTGTCGGGGCTTCCACACGCTCCGCCTCACTTCACATCGCTGTTTCGACATGAAATTCAAAACGCTCCTTTAGCGATTCGGGATGCACCCACCCTCTTCAATCACATGCGGACAGTAGCACCTATATACCAAACACCCACCCGCACACTTGGCGTCTTCACAACTCCCATGACTGCCCGCGTATCTACACCACTCGCATCCACAGAGCACAGTCATTCTATCGATACTCTTCGCTCAGTCCCTCCACTGTTTTGGCGACCGGCACCAAAGGCGCATTCTGTCAAATTGATGGTACCGGACAGTGCGAGACATAGGAAGAAGCTTGGGACGAGTACGAGGGAAAGTGTTAGTTAATTTGGCAAGCGAGTCAACGCCAACAATTGTGTAGTCTTTTGTTTATTCCAGCCGAGGTCCGCAGGCGCTCCTCTTAGCTGATATCACTAGCATGGATTCTTGTCAGCGTAACGAATATGTACATTTATCACGAAGGACTTCTTGTACATTACTGGCCTAGTATCAATGTCGCTTCTACAAGCTCAATCATTTATTTGACGAAAGGTATGGAGGACCAAGGACTTGAATGTTGCATGAAATTCATGCGAGAGCACGATGGTTGACATTACTCGCGATCCTTCACTCGCAATATCTGAGTAGATGGTAGGCGATAATGAGTAACAACAAGTATAGCGAGCGCACCTTCGCTCTCCAAAGTCACCCAGACCTGGAATAATGTAGGATTTTTCATTCAGGCCTTTATCTATCCATCCGGTGATCTGGGCGGTACGTCAAGTTAATGGCATTTCCCGGTGAATGTAGGCTCACCACGCGCAAAGAGGGGAATCTACCACAAAATCTCTTCAGGCCTTCTGGTGCTGCAATCTAGACGACGATGAAATCATTGCTTTCAGATGATACTCGCATGTAAAACAAACCAAGTTGATGAAGATAATTCGCTCTTCTGGAACGCCCTGTTCCTGCAAAACCTCAACTGCCTTCATAGCGGAGCCTCCAGTAGCTTCAAAGTCCCAGTTTAAAAGGCTGTGTGTGGCAATAGAAACAGGACATACCCAACATCGGATCAAGGAGAAGCACGTATCGGGATGCGATGTCTTCAGGAAGCTGCAGTCCCAAAGCAGTCAACAAAGTATCCCTCGAAGTACACAGTGTCTACCTTGGAATAAAAGAGCTTGGGAAGAGCGGTCTCTTCATCCTGGTTGCAAAGCTGTCATTTATGACCCAACGAAAGAGATGTGTAATCATACTCGTTGAATCAGAATCTTCCCTATGCGCACGCTACGGCATACTTCTCGAAGACCAGCTTCCATGGCCTGTCATGTTCAGCGTTACTAGTAGTACTATTCATACAATGGTGGCTTAGATACCTCGCCAGCACGCAGGATTGATACTCCACATATCTTACCCTCGAAACCAACGCCTTCATACGTAACGCCCTTCAGTAGAAACACAGGGGGTAAATTGATGCAGCTTTCTTCAACCTAGGCGTTCTAGAACAAACTAACATACCGTTGGAGTCTCCACTGTCTTTGGGACCACAGGGAGATGATTTAGACTTTCTTCAACGAGTAGACGAATGATCCGGTCAGAGTAAAATAAGAAATCTCCACGACTCGTGGTTTTATCGCGGATGATGGTATACAGGGCCTCCAATTGTGCCGTTTGAGGGAGAGTGAAACACCGATGGTGGTAGCGAAGCTGGGTGTGTTTGAGAAGTCGGCGCAGTTGACGCTGCCATTGCTAGCACTGATGGAGTCTCGAGAGCTTGATGATCGTGGTACAACCAATATATCGGTGATAACGGCATGAATGTGATGTTATATTTGGCATTCGGACGCAACTACTATAGGTGAGACAAGCAAACGATACAAACATCGACCATGGCAAATGGAATGGTGCGATGTAAACTACAAGCAGAATGATACCAACACATATACTATAAGAAGTTACCAAGGCAAACTGACGCAGAAGTGGTAGTACTAGGAAGAGTAGATTGTGCTCGAACTAGCTTCTTGTTATAACACCAGTAGCCTTTCAATCCAGGAGATCATAATTCTAGAATGACTTGAACATCTGGGCAAGCCTTTCGTCCCATGTATTCGGAAGCTGGAGAGAGATGGATGACCCAGTTTTGACATGCGTAATTAGGAGACGTTGGAAGCTGTGCGACCTTGTGCGCATGCTTCATATGCGAAACTTGAAAAGGCCATTATAGCATGGGTGATCTCCATGTGTCGTGGAAAGCGACCTTATCGTAACGCAGAGCTGGAATGATCTTGGTGCCTTAACGCCAGGAAGGCCGGAAGCATCAAGAAATCCGGAAGGCTCTTGAACTGCTGGATCACTCGAAAAGACTGTGAAGGCAATTCTGGGGTGATTGTGTATTCCCTGGTTGCTTCCAATGTGCTCGAGAATTCTTCCGTCATCACCCAGACAGTCGTGCTCTGGAGGATGTCGTGTCGAATATCATAGACACCATGGTAGGTCCTGGATAGCAGAGCGAAATGAAAGACAAGTGAACCACATACCTCTTCCAGGTTCAGATACCCTGGTTGGCGGCAGCGTACCCTTTATCGAATCAAATAGCACGCAGTGCCCAACGCCCACTGACACGAGGCCAAGGGCAAATGAAGCTGTGTCATGCGCAGTCAAAATAGTGACTCGAATATCCCAGAGATCGATTGGTGCTGCGCCGCGGCTGCATCCTTGCTGCGTGCGCCATGCCAGAGTAGTATAAAGTCCTAGAGCAGAAATAAAGGAGTGAGGTACCTTTACTTGAAAGTTGAAACAAGCCTGCAAGAAGATGGTGATGGTATCGCGCAGTCAATCGCCAGCGGCCAAGTGGCGACCCCCAGCACCGCGTTCCACGGCATACTCTGTACAGCTACCACCACTATCCTCGAGCTCATCGTCATCTTCTCCAATGGAGGCCATTAGACTTCAAAAGAAATATCCAGAAGTATCAAAAGATGAAATGTTTGATCTTGTAAATCGCTTCAAGTACGTTACGATATCTACATTCGAATTCAATCCAGCATTAATCTCTTCCGCAGTGCGATCAGCACCAACACGCCAGGTCGCGTTGACAAGAGTACTGTTCTCCAAGCGCTTCAGAACAGCGGGGAATCGTATGATCAGGCTCGAGAGACTCTTAAACATGTCTCTGTCGATGCCAGTGGCAAAGTCGAGCTCGAAGACTGGGTGGAGGTGCTGTTCACCGTCCATGATGTCATCACGCAGATAACTCAACAACTTTCCTTGACCAGCTCAACGTCAAACTGCGCACCCAAACCAAGGCTGCCGTCCTTCCTACACGGGCAGGAAAAGTCACTGTCAAAGGCTCAAACGCAAATGTCAGTCATACGATCAACGAAGACGAGCGCACCGAATTCACGAATCATATCAACTCGGTGAGTCCCTTTCATACACCTCTCTACGTCTCCTTAACTCGTTAACAGGTCATCGAAAACGACCCAGACATCGGCAACCTTTTCCCAATCCCTACTTCAACGATGCAAATCTTCGAGGAGTGCAGGGACGGTCTCATCCTCTGTAAACTTATCAACGATTCCGTCCCAGACACCATCGATACACGTGTACTGAACAAGCCGACTGCACGAAAGCAGTTGAACACATTCCAGATGACGGAGAATAACAATATCGTGATCGCATCTGCCAAGGGTATTGGATGCTCTGTGGTCAATATTGGCTCGTCTGATATCGCGGAGGGGCGGGAGCATTTGATCCTTGGGCTTATTTGGCAGATCATCCGACGGGGATTGCTCGCCCAAGTCGATATCAAAATCCACCCTGAGTTGTACCGGCTGTGCGAGGACGGCGAGACCATCGACGATCTCCTACGGCTGACACCAGACCAAATTCTCCTTCGCTGGTTCAACTACCATTTGAAAGCAGCAGGGTGGAAACGGAGGTATGTCCCTTCATACATACTTCCTCATTCCTTCTCACTCGTGATTTGCCAGAGTCAACAACTTCAGCCGTGACGTCTCAGACGGCGAGAACTACACCGTGCTCTTAAACCAGCTCAAACCCGATCAATGCTCCCTCGCACCCCTCCAAACCAAAGACGTCAGACAACGCGCAGAGCAAGTACTTCAAAACGCCGAGGCCATCGGCTGTCGCAAGTATCTCACGCCTTCATCCCTCATCTCCGGTAACCCTCGTCTCAACCTCGCCTTCGTTGCGAACCTCTTTAACACCTGGCCTGGCCTTGAGCCCCTGGACGAACAAGAAGCTAAAGATTATGGCGCCGTTGAAGACTTTGACGCAGAGGGAGAGCGTGAAGCACGTGCTTTCACGCTATGGCTCAACTCCCTCGGCGTCGAGCCAGCAGTGTTCAACCTATTCGAGAACTTACGAGATGGCCTCATCATCCTCCAAGCTTTCGACAAGATCTCGCCTGGGTCTGTAGTATGGCGTCGCGTCTCGAAGCCCAAAGGTGGGGCACAAGCTGCGCCCCCGACAATGCTTGACGAAGAGGAGCAGCAAGATATCGGTGTCACCCCCAACCAAAGCACTCTCTCCCGCTTCAAGCAAGTGGAGAACACCAACTACGCGGTAGAGCTTGGGAAACAGAACGGGATGCACCTCGTCGGCATCCAAGGCGCTGATATTGTGGATGGCTCCAAGAAGCTCGTTCTGGGTCTTGTGTGGCAGTTGATGAGGTTCGTTGTCTTTCACCACGCATAACGTCTCTGAGATTCACTCTGATTCGATTATTGCAGGTTAAACATCACAAAGACCCTAATGGCGCTCTCTAAGACCGGAAAACCCATCAGCGACACAGACATGCTCAAATGGGCCAATACAACCGCACAACAAGGCAAATCTGGCGTACGACCCATCCGATCGTTCAAAGATCCAGCCATCACCACTGGATTATTCTTCCTCGACCTTCTTGATGCGATGAGACCGGGTATCGTGGACCCCTCTCTGGTGAATAATGTCACCGAGAGCGGTGCTTATGAGGATCGGAGGCAGAATGGTAAGTTTTTGTGTGTGTGTGTAGGTTGTATCAGAAGCTGACTTTTTCGTTTGTCTATGAAGCGAAATTGGCCATTTCAATCGCGAGAAAGATGAACGCGCTGATTTTCTTGGTACCAGAGGATATAGTGGATGTTCGCCCGCGACTTGTACGTTCTCCTTGATTGGTTTATTTTATCATCGTGCTGATCGTCCTCGCAGATCTTGACGTTCGTTGGTAGTTTGATGAGCATTTCGCAGTGATCTTTGCTTCTTGTCTTTCTTTCGCTTATGATTATTGTGTGTTCTTTGCAAACAAAGTCTGGATGTTCAATATCATGTGTATACATAGCACTCAAATAGCAGTACATACCTTTGATGCTAATGCTAATGCTTCTCCATGCACCCTTGGCAGCAGCATTTCGAAACAGCCATGATTTGAAGCCTTGATGCCTCGCGCACACTGTAAACCAGTAAGTAACTGTCAGCCTCGTGCTATGACCCCAACTTCGATGTCAGCCGCCGTCCTTGAAACCTCCCAAATTGCGGAATGGATGACATTCTTTCGCCTTTCTCATGGCTCCTGGCACTAGTAATGTTCGCAGCATACCTTCCGCTCATTTTACCTCAGTCGTTCCTTCATCATCCTTCTACCGCGCAGATGTACTTGGGCCGGGCTCTGGGATCCCGCAAGACGTTTACTTCAAAGGTGGCTCCTTCTGTTTCTCTGTAGTCGCCTTTTCTGCCATTGGATATCTCTATCGCTCAAAGAGTAGAGCCGTCCCAAAGCCGAGGACTGGCCTTCGCGATCCGCTTCCTCCCACTATTCAAGTCACCCGAGACGTTCCAACTAGGCCTGCTACTGCACGACTCGCGGTGGACATCTCTGCACCCTGTCTCGTGTCTTCCACCAATGCTGCCTTGGACCCTTGTTATTTCGAAAACTATACTCCCCATCAACTTCATTCTTCGGTCCAGGTGTCCCCCATTGCAGACCTTTTCGGGGTGGATCTTTCTAATACTTCCAGCGACACAAAACGGGGAGTCAATACAGCGTCTATCGAAGATGGCCCACAGCACCTTCATGCGGTATACCAACTTTCATAGGCTTCTCAAACTGTGGCTCACTCTACTTGTTCAGTTCACATCTTCAATGGAACACAGCCAGTCGTTTCCAAGCTTTCACACTAGGATTGGAGAATTCCAGTATATTCCAGACATGGAGTCATTCTACACTTCTGATTCTGCAGACTCTGAACACCATCCCTATGTTCTCTCAATGCCGACCATTCCGAGGATCGCGCTCGAGGACTTCTCTGATGACAGTATCACGTCCGTTAAGAAAACACACGACTTCAATATTACGGCTGTCGGTGCTTCTGTCCGGCAAGGAGATTTTTTGCAACTGCCCGATGGATCTTGGCCATACGTCTCGCCTTCTCGATCATCGCCTTCTCCACAGGGAACTCGCCGTCGTGCTGTCGATGTCGTCAAGTACACTGATGCTCTCTCTGCTCCCGCTTGTCGGCTACCTGCCTTCGAGGTGGCGCACGAATATTCTCCAGAACCCAGAAATGAGATCGAAGATGAGACCGAGGGATCCAATATTCTTCTAGAATTCATTGAAGATGTCAGTCGATGCCAGCCCTCTGTACTCACTTCACACTCGGACGGGGTCCTCGTGAAATCATTCCCTATGTACCCAGGTCTGGAACCCTCTGTTACCGTTCACTTCCACGGTAAACATCGTCGCTCCCGAGCAGCCTCCTATCAGATCACTCCTGGGGCGCTGACCGAGCGTGGCGACCTCATCGAGATCCAACCATTCTCCGGGAGCCCAAAAGACGCGCGATGGGCACCCAAGAACGGTATGATGGTCATCAAAGTCTACATCCCCTCCACCGACGACATCTGGGCTACATACGTCCCAACCAGTGTCACCCTCTCTACGTTCACGTGTATATGGCTATCCAAGCTAAGCCTTCACCTTCGATTCAGCGGGAGTGTGTTGGACACACCGGAGTACTACTTCGATAGTGACGAGGTGTTTCAACACTGGGTAAACCGCCGGATCCGGCATGGTCGCAACCTTCCCATCGTTGGTCACTTGGACTACGCGGTCCCTTCGTTCCCCCTCTTACCGCAGGAAGCTTAGGTCCCATTCTTTCCCTCTGGACATCCAAGTCTCATTGCTGACGTTCTATTTCCATCGCTCACGTATTTTAAACTCTGGTCGGTGCTTATTGATTCGTTGTTTTTGTTGAATGTGCCTGTCATATCCTCCTTCGCGAGACGCAGAGCCGAAAAGGAGAAATATAATGACGCACGGACCAAGTCATCATGCAGAGTAGTACTGATCGTCCTTGCTGGCTAGTTTTGAGATATGGCGGCAGTGTGATCTATGTCACGCGCGGGCGCATCAGTCAGCCCACTGTCCTTTGTCCTTTACTTCATGATCTGTATCCCCCCTGTATCGTAGATAGAAGACCGTAGCTTGATATATTTGTACACCACAACTTTTGTCTTGACTGTAATCTCGGGTAGATGAATAAAGATGAACGGCTAATTCCGATACTACCACTTGTGACCTGACCGCCTGAGTCTGTCTCTGAAGAGACATTCCAGTTGGGTCCCTCTGGGTCCTGTAGCAATCATTCCTGTCCTATCCTGATACAACCGCGTTCTCAGTTTATTTCACATGGCCACTGATTTCTGGGCCAGTACGCACTAGTGAGGAGGATCAAAGTCACAAGCGGCACTCGAGGCTTATGTGGTGGGTATCACAGTAAACGATGGATAGTAGATCGGGCCACCTTGAAGCAGTCTCGTGCAGATGACTTACAATACGTGGACGATTCGGAGTACCTCGATTTCTTCGCAATTTTCTTTGCAAACGGTGAGCACAATACGCCTGCGGAATGCGGGATGACACCCAACCCTTCTAGTTATAACGAAATTGGGGAAGAAGCTCAACTTCAGGCAGCGCGTCATTGCAACAGCCATTGTATTTTTTCGAAGATTTTACATCAAGAATTCGTACTGCGAGACCGACCCATTTATTGTCATCGCAGCATGCTGTTACGTGGCTGGGAAGGCGGAGGAGTCGCCCGTGCACATCAAGAATATGGTGGCAGAGGCTCGACTTTTCTTCAGCCGTGTGTTTTGCTAACAAGTCTGTTTGTTCGAAATTCTAATGTCTGGTTTCATAGACCAACCATACGGCGTGAAATATTTTCCTTCCGATAATTCCAAACTCGCCGAGATGGAGTTCTACCTCGTTGCGGACCTCGAGTGTGACCTCACTGTTTTCCATCCATATCGCACGCTGCTGTCTATTTGCAAGAAGGAGAGCTCGAACGACTTGCAGACAGAAGCTGGCGAAGTGGGAGTAGGAGTAGGAGTAGAAGTGGATGACGGCCCACGGTATTGGGGGAGTGGAGATGGGCAACTCGAATTGCCAGATGATGCGTTCCAGCTGGCTTGGTGAGCGAATTTGTAGAAGGAGTACCTCATAACTGATTTCAATTGCAGGTCTATTATTAACGACACATATCGCTCAGATCTATGCTTGCTTTATCCTCCCCATCTACTCGCCATTACAGCACTTTATCTCGCCGTAATTTTGCACGGTCCAACCAGAGAGCTCCTGCAACAACAATCTCATTCAACCGATGCCCAACCAGTCCACAACTCCCCAAGAAGATCGTCGCGACAAAGTTCCAGCGCATCACTAGGTCATGGAAAGAAACACTCACAGGACTTTGTTGCATTCTTTGCTGAACTTAACATTTCAATGCCGTTAGTCGCCACCATTGCACAAGAAATCATTTCAGCTGTACACACTCTGGGAGCGGTACTCTGAAGATTCTGATCACGTTGATTCTGCAAGGAGCGCATTCCATGGACATGCGTCGGCGCAGACACAATCGGGAGTGAGCCGTAGCTGGGGTGAGTACGCCCTGTGGAGAGTTCGGACGATGCGCAGAGGCCGCATGGTGGGAGTTCTGTCACGCCGACCTTCTTGCTGCAGATCTTGACGAGGATGAGAGAGAATAGGTTGTCGGATATGGCGCACGCAGCTTCTGGGAGGTCTGTTGCGGTGAATAAGATGTTGGAACGGACTCAGGCTGCTGGGTGATTGTACCTTCATCGTTTTTCTCTACGAACGTGATTAGCGGGACAAACTTTGATTTGACTTTGATCATCAAATGGATCTATTACATAATCGAACGCGATGGAGCACGATTAATTACTTGTAACTTGTCTGCAATATTCTCCAAAACTACAGCCATGTCCATGCACATTTTCGGTCACGAGGTAGGCTCTGGCAGATTGATGTGCTTGCGCTTGATGTGACTACGTTTCACGCAGGCAACTGAGGAGAAAGCTGAAAATGCCCGTCTATCCTCTTTCGTTGGCGCCCTCGCACTCGGTGACCTCGTGAAATCAACGCTTGGACCAAAGGGCATGAACAAGATTCTGCAATCGGCATCCTCAGGAGATATCAATGTGACCAATGACGGTGCAACGATTCTCAAGTCCATCCAGCTCGACAATGCAGCAGCCAAGATCCTCGTCAACATCTCAAAAGTCCAAGACGATGAAGTCGGAGATGGAACGACGACCGTTTGTGTGTTGGCAGCAGAGCTGCTGAGGGAAGCAGAGAGATTGATTGCGATGAAGATACATCCTCAGACGATTGTGGAGGGGTACCGGGTCGCGAGCATCGCTGCGCTTGCAGCATTGGAGAACTGCAGCAGTCGATCACGCGTGGGTCTTCGCGTTTTTCGCGTCTCTTTGAAATATCTTACGGAGACTACGTGGTTTGTGCCCCCAAACAGCTCCGATCCTGCTCAGTTCCGTCAGGATCTTGTCAACATTGCTCGTACGACCCTGTCATCAAAAGTCTTATCGCAAGACAAAAATTATTTCGCAAACCTAGCTGTAGATGCTGTACTTCGATTGAAGGTATGTTTTAACCACTGTATTTGATACTCGTGTTGACTGTCTTCGAGGGATCAACGGATTTAGAACACATCCAGATTA
Organism: Suillus paluster; assembly: GCF_016628075.1. Classification (NCBI taxonomy): domain Eukaryota; kingdom Fungi; phylum Basidiomycota; class Agaricomycetes; order Boletales; family Suillaceae; genus Suillus; species Suillus paluster. The sequence goes on from NW_024537620.1 coordinate 42,413, forward strand.
TCAAAAAGGTCGGAGGCAAACTCACAGACTCATACCTTGACGAAGGTTGGCTACGAGACGCAGTTTGCTTTACTTATCTAACGAGCATACTTAATACAGGTTTCATTCTCGACAAAACCATCGCTGTCAACTCACCCAAACGGATGGAGAACGCGAAAATCCTAATCGCAAACACCTGTACGTGTGACCATCTCGTATTGATCTAAGATTAAAGCCTAGTTCCTTAAAAGCGATGGACACTGATAAGATCAAGATCTTCGGAGCCAGAGTAAAAGTAGACTCGACAGGAAAACTTGCTGAGCTCGAGCGGGCTGAACGGGTAATTGCACGCTTGCACAGCCTCTTTAATTTTCTAATGACGCACTATAGGAAAAGATGAAAGCCAAAGTCGATGCGATCGCCGCACATGGCATCAACTGCTTCGTCAACCGACAGCTCATCTACAACTACCCCGAGTCTCTCTTGGCAGAGAAAGGTATCATGGTGATTGAGCACGCCGATTTTGAGGGTGTTGAGCGGCTATCACTCGTCACCGGTGGGGAGATTGCAAGCACGTTCGACAGACCAGATCTGGTAAAGCTTGGGAAGTGCGACTTAATTGAGGAAATCATTATTGGCGAAGACAAGGTTGGCATGGTCATTTACCCACTGATTCTGAGCTGATCAGAAGTTTTAGCTCATAAAATTCTCTGGTGTTGCTGCGGGCGAAGCCTGCACTGTTGTTCTGCGTGGTTCAACCAATCAGATGGTTGACGAGGCTGAGCGCTCATTACACGATGCGCTTTCTGTCTTATCACAGACAGTCAAAGAGACACGGATTGTCTTGGGCGGTGGATGTTCCGAGATGCTAATGAGCTGCGCCGTGGAGGAAGCCGCGCGGAAGGTCAAGGGCAAGAAGGCGATAGCTGCGGAGTCATTTAGCCGTGCGCTGAGACAAATACCGACGATCCTCGCAGACAACGCTGGCTATGACTCGAGCGATCTCGTTGCCAAGTTGAGAGCAGCACATTATGAGGGGCAGTCGGATGCCGGACTCGGTAGGCCTATATGCTTATTCAGGCTTGAATTTCGAACTTATAGGATCTTTAGATATGAACCAGGGCACCATTGGCTCGATGAGACAACTTGGTGTTACTGAGAGTTATAAACTGAAGCGGCAGGTTGTGCTCAGTGCAAGCGAAGCAGCGGAGATGATAATACGGTATGCAGTGCACCTTCCAGATCATGAGCTGTCCTTTGACGTTGTATGTGAATAGGGTGGATGACATTCTACGTGCTACGCCTCGGAGGCGTGAGGCGGTATAACCAGAGTGATTTTCATGTCAGGAAGTAAGCAAGGATGCTGGTGGTTATAAAATAAAGATCTCCCTATCTCTACAGCGCTCGGACTGAATGAGATGACGTACGACGAAGCATGTAAGGTGACCTCGTGTTGGTCTCCGGCCTCATGAGCTCATGTTGCTATCAATTTCATTTGCAGAGTTGAATTCACGCATGGCCACCGCTCCTGCATTTGAGTCGACCATGAATTCACCTAATGCATCAATGAGGCTTCATCTCACCTAACCTCGAGTGCACTAGCTGCTATGTGATAACACCAATTCCCGACACTAGCTAGATAACTAATGTTATCGCATCTCTAGCACAGAGCCATGACTCAGGTGGTAGTCCTTGATCCTGCTGGCGTCGAGGGTCCTTTTGTGAATGTCAGATAAAGGCCTGCTTGTCCTGTGCGCGCAAGCACGCTTCACATCGCGTATCGTAGCTTTTTACAAGGCTATCACTAGTATTAACCAATGCATGTTATATATCTCAAGCGCACAATGCCCTAAGAACATACAGAAGAAATTATATTCAAACACTATACTGTCAATGATAATCGTCGTCGTACATGCACGAAAATAAAATACAAGATCTATGAAATAGATATACATCGCGAGACAAGTCCATAATGAAATGATGAGTCCGTGTCGTACCAGTAAAGGAGAAAATACAACCTCTATGTAGAGAAGGAAATGAGAAGAGTAACGATACATGCGGGAGATGAGTCCATGATGAAACCGAATGAGTCCAATATCGTCTCGTGCCAGTATAAGGAGAAGGACAAATCGAAGAAGATCATGATATGTGGATAAGGAAATGAGAAGAATAAGCGTACATGCTGGAGGTGAGTCCAATGTCTGTCTCGTACAAAGGGGAAAAGAAATCAAAGATGCCTCTTGGGAGGGAAGGAAAAGAGAAGAAAAAAGAAACACGCGAGAGATAAGTCCAATGTCCGTCTCATACAGTCGAGGAAAAAACAAATCAAAAATACCTCTGTGGGGAGAATGAAGCGAAAAGCGATTCGGGTCGGTAGACGTGTGCGTAATAGTGGGCGGCGGCCTTCGAATCCAACTTCAGGTCGTAGGGGACGATGAAGGAGGCCGTTTAGTGAACCGCCGGAATTGGGTCGTAGGGGACCTAGGCTGGCGTTGTAGACCCGCGGCGTGGCGGATGGGTAGACTGGCATTAGCCTTCGACTTCGTAGGCGGTGAAGCTCCGGGTCGTGGTGGACCGTGTTGAAGGAGGATATGTGGTATGGTGCGTCGTCCGGATGGGTCGTAGGGGACCATCGGCGGCGGTGTGTGATGCGTAGGTGTGCGTGCGAGTGCGTATTAAGTGGCGGCGGCCTCAAATCTTTTGGGCGGTAAAGCTCCAGGTCGTAGGGGACAAGGATGGAGGCCGTTTTGTCGCACGTCAATTTGATTGTAGGCTGTGGAGACGGAGTACTAGTAGGAGGGAGAAATTTGAGTTGAGCTGCGGCGCGCTTCGTAACCGGAATTGGGGGCTTCAGCTTGGGCGTGAAAGGCAACATATCAGAGATAGAAAGCATCTCCATAGTTCGGCTCAAGGCGTCGTCCGGGTCAGGAAGAAAGACATCAGGATCGTCAGGCGGACTGTCGGAGAGAGAAAGCGCATTCATACATCGAATGAGCGCATCCATGGAGGTGGCGAGTTCAAGAAGACTCGGAGGAGAAGACGTAGATGCTGTCTGGTGGTTGGCGACTAGAATGAGCGGTTGAAGAGTGGATAGACGAGGAAGGTCGTCGAGTGTTAGGGCTCGCATTTTTTCGACTAGAGTGTCGAGCATAGTTTGTTTTGGTACAGAAAAATCGTCCTAGAGATCCAAGTGTTAAGTAATGTGGAAATTGAGGCTACGCTGAAATTCTTACCTCGTGGAAAGTGTTGTCGTCACCAAAAGACTCGTAGTCATTGGTATCCGAAGCATCGTCCGAGAAGACGGTAGTACTACTATTTGAGTCGATAGGTGACAGGCAATATTTGGAGTGCGGCGAAGTGAGACTGATGCAGGTATTAGAACACGTGACGAGAGCGGCTATTGTGTCTGTTGATTCAATTAAACGCAATGATGTTGAAGGAGATGGCAGGCAATAAAATTCGGCGAGCTGAGGCGTAGCGGGGGTGAAGGTGTCGTCAGAAAATGCAGGATTGTGGTCGGCGGCGTCGTCCTGCGGAGTGGGTAGATACTTGGCGTCGTTGCGGAGGAACTTCTTAGCTACTGAGTCGGATGCCAGAACAAGCATGATTGACGACGAGCAGACTGTGTATGCGATGAGGCCAGCGGAAACTTTCTCCGCTTTTGACAGGACCTCAACAGTATGATCAATGACGGTCCGTTTGAAGAAAGTTGCTGTAAGTAAGCTGGAGAGGGCGACACGGGCGGTAGCATTCATGACGGTAGAAATCATATTGGAAAATATTGAGATGGAGGATGAAGATCGTAAGAATATGCTGGTACACGTAGAAAGGGGTAAACGGCGCTAAACTGAGAGGGACATGCAAAGACACGCTGTACTTATACCCCTAGGTTATTTGAAATGGCGTACACCATAATAAAGTTTGAATAAACAGACCCGATCGCGACGCGTCAGTCACGTGCTTGTAAAATCAACCAGTATATAACCTCGCGTACACCACACCAACCTACTCCAGCAGCTGAAGTCCCCCATGGGATAACAGAATTAACGCAAGGAAGGCTTGAGGCACTCGAAAGATTTGATATCAATGTATTTCTGTATTTCACAGCACGAGCGGTCTGTCAATAGAAATGAGGAAGGTAGAGGAGTGTATTGCATGTATGTAAAATAGGCATGTGTTACGTGGGTTCGCAGCAAGGTGGGCGTGTATCGGACTTAGCTTCATATTGATGGTCAACGACGTTTGAGCTATTAACAAACCAGGCTTAAGTCTAGTCTAATAATGGACCTTACAACAAATTCTGACCAGCCCAACATCGAATGTGGCAGTCGTGGGTGGAGCAATGGGATCATGATGGAGTGTTGAAAAGATGTCCATGGTACCTACACACCTGTACACAGTACTGGCACTGGAAGGATAATCGCGGTCCGGCGGGTTTACTGTCCATTATTTGCCAAACGCTCTCGAGCCAGAGATCTACCGCCTTGTCAAATACTGGTACTCGCAGCACAAGGGGACATGAAGAGACTCATTGTTATTCGGTAAATAAAATCGATATTTAAACTACTGCATTCTTCTCAACCGCAGCCTTTCCCTCCGACCAGCCTTGCTCCCAACTCTCCTTCCGAGCTGAGACAAATATCTCGAACAACTCCTTAACTGCATCCCACTTTTCCCTCCTTCCCTGAAGCTCCTTGGGTATTTTGTTGGGAATGCAATGACTTATGGAAGCTGAATTGGGAAATAGAAAGGACAGCACTGCTGCGACCTTTGCAGGATCCTCGATGGGTGATGCACCGACAAGAAATTCTGTGATTTTTGGACTGACTGCATCGACCGGTGCCGTATATGTTGTTTCACTTTTGAAAGTAGCATCGAAGAGAATTCCGAGAGAGTACAGCTGGCGGCAGTGCTTTAAGAGAGATGTGACTCCATCAAAGGTCAGCAACGGAGCAATGAGCCAGTACTTCTGGTCACACAAATAGAGCTGCTCTAGGTGTGGACAAGACTGAGCCATTTCTCCGAGAAAAGTATCATCGATATGCGCGGTACACGCATGGCCAAGGTCTAAATGTTTGAGTCCCTTGAATGACAGGAGCGGATGCAACATGCGAGAGTTGAGCACGATCGATTTGTTGGTAGCATCCGCGTCTGATCTCGTTGTCACGGTCAACACTAGCTCTGTAAGTTCCTCGGGATGCTCCACGCATGTTTCTAAGTGCGAGAAGAATTTTTCGGGGAAAGAATGATCGTAGAGCGCGCATTCAAGGTGCAGACGTCGAATTGAGAAATGGACGTTTTGCATGAACGCTTGAAGGAATGAAGGTGTAGGAGCTACGATTGACACCAGGACACTGGGGGAACAAAATTCCAACACGAGGGATCTAAGATCTGATGTAGCAGAGAAACGCAACTCTTGAAGCGCTTGCAAAGAGGCCGTGTGCGTCAAAGTATGTTTGTCCACAGGACCAACCCGCAATACTTGAAGCTTCTTCCAACCCAAAACTGCCTCGCTGATTGCTCAAATCGACGAATCCTCTGCGCCACAGCATAACAATCTCTCGAGCAAAGGACACGATGGTGGAAGCGATGCGACTGCGACACACTTAGAGACACTCCATGAGAGGGGTGAAAGGCTGAGTGCCTTCAGATTGGGCCCACAGAAACAACGCAAGAATGGGAAAAAGTCTTCGCGATCGGACAGCCAATTCAACTCTGTGAGGTTCGGAAGGATGGGTCCTGGAAGAGGAAAACAATTCAGAAGTTGCAAAGTCTTTATGTCCCATTTATCCGACCCAGTTGAGACTGTCAGCGTGCGGACGCGATTTGCATAACGGGCGAGATTGCGCCAGTCCGCATCGTACAATGGACGATCCCAGATCTGAGTGCGGGATCTGAGTGATGGGAAAGTGAAAAATCATGGTAGATCACTGACTAGTTGGTTGTTGCCAACCCGTCTCCCACCGGAACAAAGGACGAGTGCATCCAAAGAGTGCAGCCGAGTCCACAGGACATCTAGGGCAGGGTCTTTAAATGCTCGACAAGTTCTTGCTAGACCGGCAACCGTGACACGACCCTCTCTATCATCTACTGTACGAATAGGATCATAGACATATTCGAAAATAAGCCGCACAACTTCAGGGATCCAGCGGTGCATCTCTGGTCGAACAGACTCCAAGTCACCTGAAACAGGAAAGTGTGCTCAATACTCTAGAAAACGAATAAGTTGTAAGAATAACCCACTACTACAGTTATTTACGAAATGCAAGTAAGACACAGGCCTGCGATTTTTACTACCGTCGGTCGTGTAAGAATCCGGGTGGAGTAGTTAGGGGTATTTGCTATTGGAAGGATGTCAGAGATGTCGAGGTAGGGAGATCCTGGAAGCACTGTCCGGTATTTGCCGATTCAGACCACAGCTGCTCGACAACGTCTTGACTCATCAGTCCTCAGTCCTCAACCGTTTTAACTGACCAGAGATGATCAACGAAAACAAGTGCAGACAAATTTATCGCTGTATCATGGCAGAAGCTCCTGCAGACAATTAGACGGTACTACTAGTCACCCCATGGGATCACCGTACGAGCTAGACAGAAGAAACCCCGAACATTTGGCCTAGTATGCGCTTCATTGCGGAAGTCGGGGTACAGCAATCTATGCCTGACAATGAAACTTATCCCGTATCTCCAATGAGCAGCCCCACGATATAGATGCTCGAAAGTACTTTCGTCCTTGTCAGTGACGCGAGACCACAGTTTCCATACGCCGAGGTTTCGTCGAATCGAGTCAAACTGCTCTACCACCAGCTCCATCGTAGGCCTCCTGGTTGAAACACGTTTCCGCAAGTGCAGATGGATCTGCAGGCTTTACTATTGGCGCCAGTGAGGGTGTCCGACGACATCCTCACGATGCTTAATTTCTACAACCTACACCCAAATTCCCACACTTGCAGCTGCAGCTCCCGCCCAGGACTTGGAGACTGAAAGTGAGTGGAGCTGCTGTATACGATGATGAATGCGAGATACTTCGCGCTGTCGGTGCCCAAGCAGATCTAATGTCAAAGCAGGACAGGAACGATATGTTAGCATCCACAGAGTCTGCACATTCGCATACTAGTATCTCTGGCCCAGAGTTGCAAAACTTTTCAATGTTCGCGTGATAGCTCAACAACAACACAACATTGAAAAACGGCGACAACAGGGGGACGTAGGATTCAGTTCAGGCTTCAGCGCTATGTAAAACACATTTGCAAATTTTGTTGAGGCTACGTTGCCAGAGAGAAGCCGGCGTGAACGGTGTTTGAGCACACAGTTGCAAAATTTCTCACCTGCACAGAATTGATCAGGTCACACTAGGTGTCACACTGCCGTTTTTACTCTCCGACGCCGTCAAGTGTTGATCGAATGAAGTAGGGCGTCGGATGCCGAGCGGAGCTTGATGACTCCGACCACCAAATCACTCCTCCTGTCACGCCCTGTGTCTCGACAGTACAACATTTGTGTCGCACAACACAGCTCGGTTTTTGTGTCGGAAAAAATTAGAGCAGTGTTAGAAGGTAATGAGGAATCATGCGTAAAATTCCTGATTTTTTTTGGTCGGTGCGATGGCTTCCCTGTGATGGATTGGCGTGGAAAGTATACTTTCTGAGCAGTGTTTTACTCCCGCAAGCACTTCTCGTCCATTTTTTGTGAAATAAAAAATACAGACAGTGAGCTATGCATTGATCATCCTTCAGAATCATTGTGCAAAGAAAATGAGCGAAAGATGAGTGTGCTACATCGCATTTTGCAACTCTGGGCCAAAGATAGTATGGGAAAGCTCAGATGCTGATAGGTAAACAAACGAAATGTACATAGACACGTCTACGACATACATACAACCCGCATTACAGCAATTGCTGGCACATCAAGAGTACATCACTCAAACACGATCACTACATCTGGACCTTTGTTGTTCAGCCATTGCTTCCAAATTTTGCTATATTTTTGGGACCACGGGCGACGCACACGGAACACTTCTTCATCCGGCAAGAGGCGCGCTATCCGGTGAATTTCTCGGAGGTCTCTGTAAGAGTGATACTTGATGCGTGCAGCTGCCTGGGAAAGAGTCGGGTGATGCTTCGATCCGAAACCACAAAGCAGGCATCACTTCTTCTGAGTAACAGTATCAGATAAAAGACTTACCGACCCCCGAAATACCATCCTATGCCACTTGCAAAATGTCTTGGCTGATATGGAATATGCACCACTTTCTTCGTCGGAGTATCGAACGTCACGGTATTGAGGCAGAAGACGCGGGGTATAATACGACACGAGAGGTATCTCAGATGTCTCATGCGGCGGCCGACGAGCATTAGACTGGGCAAGGTGGCGTCGGTAACGAGCAGCAATGCACCAATATTTCGTTTCTGCTTCTAGTGTGGGGAATGATTCGTATCGTGAACGCACGGGTAATGGGAATAAGAGGCGGACGCGAATGCAAGTGGAGGATAGTGCGTGATAGAGCCTTTGGAAGAGACTGTCCACGAAGGTCCTGCTGGAGCCTGCTTGCAATAGACGCCTCCCAAGGTGAGTTGCGCAAAGAGATCGCACCACCCGGGTGGGATCGATGAGCGGGAGGCTCGTTAGTAGCAAGAAGGTAATGATGGCAGGTGGCTTGGTGTGGATGATGTTCTGCGTCTCGATTAGGGCTGTGTCTATGACAATAAATTTGGATGCGACACTCACCCGCAGCTGCATTTCGCAAGTCTCTTCGACAACGATTGGGTCAATTGTGGTTCAAACTGCTCGATTGGCCCTTAGACCTTTCAAAGTATGGGGCGGCCTTGAAAGCGATGTACGTCAGTTTCAACGGGTCAACACGTACGAAACCCTCCAGATTCCCTGAGCCCATTCCGCTTTGGCCATCCTCATGGTGGGCCGCGAGGCATAGTGGCTGCGCAATACCATTTGTGGGCAATCGACATGTCGACTGTACAAGAGCAATATTTGCGCACTGCGGGCTGTTTCACAACAAGGATGTACTTACCGTTGCCGATACAAGGCCAAAGATCAGAACGTACGTGAGACTGGGACCCCAAACCAGCTAGTGAGGTGTGTCGACTGTCGAGATTGGATAACACTAGCTCTCTAGCTAGTACGTTGGAAACTTGGATGCTATTGTTTTATCACATCATGTAGTCATAGCTGATTGCATGATCATGAGGCTGAGACTGCCGTCAACTGCTAACAGTACTCGAGGTGAGGTGCGTCCAACACAAGTGACAACATGAGGCCGAATTCAGACCAATACGTATTACGAGGTCACCTTACATGCTCAGCGGCTTCGTACGTCATAATTCATTGACAAGTCCGGTCGCGTCAGCTCGCAGTGACAAGTGTCAGTATGTCTATTCCGGTATATCACGGACGCCATATTATTTACAGATTCTGGACTGCAGATTCCCCAACCCCCGACCACTCTACGGTTTGTACTATACATTTCCCTTATTCCTTCCCTCATAGACCCAGTTGTTTCACTTTGCGTAGTTTTCAGGCCGTTAAGATCAATCGCCCAAAGGCGACACAGGAAAGAGAGCAAGATATTCATGTCCTTCGAGAAGTTCACCCAAGCACCATTTACCCCTCACCTTAAATTTTTCCAACACCTTCGACGGTTCCGCATGATCAACATAAAACTCTGTGAACATAGATGAGACAGCATCAGTGCCTGCGTTCTCCTGGAAGAGGTCACCACGAAGTTGTACGCTCTTGAGATAGTCGACGGCGGAGGCCTCCAGAATCCTCGCCGCATTTTCACGAATGAAAGACAAGTCGACTGCATACACGCCAACGTCTTGAGTCATTGTTAGTTATGATAACTGACTGCATATAGATCAACGCAAATATACCGGAATACTTTGCCAAAGCGCTGCACGCAGCAGGATGAGACGAAACAAGGCCAACTGCCGTGACTCCTTGAAACAATGGGTGGACCTTAAGGGTTTGCAGCAGCTGGGTTGCAATGTATCGTTTACGGACACTCATGTCAACGACGAGCTGAGTGATCCATCCGACCACACCTGTGACGATGTGAGCTTTCGACAACACCATAAGAATGCACACATAGACGTACCTCCTTCAAAAGACCAGACACTAGCGAAGGCATGACCGACGAGTTTCTCATGCTGAAAACACGTCACAAGGACAGTGTGGTCTGGAATAGATACACATTGACTTCGCAACTTGCTACCAGTCATCTTGACTGATTGACCTGAGAATTAATTGAGCAAGTAACAGAGTGTCCAACACAAGTGAGAGCTGACCAGGCTTGGTGTACTTCGAGATACTGATCGCCTTTTCGCCCCATATTCCGTAGTTCGTACTAAAAAGTTGCGCACGCGATTTGATGAGATCATCGGAAATCGCAGTACCTAACATGGCATTATAGGTGAAGGACGTCTCGGAGGGAGAAGTAGGAAGTGGTAGAGTTACGGACATCGTGTCAGTACTAGTGACAGTCAAAGTTAACGATTTGAGGTTGAGTCTTGTCCGATTCGAACACAGTAAATTGTAAGTGAATCAGCCCCCGACTGTGTACGCCATAGTCTCCTGTACTCGAACCAGACGTGGAGAATTTGATGGTCGCAAATGTTTGACTCTGGAGAAAACTGGATGAACGAACAGAAGCAGTATTTAAATATTTAAACATTGTACACCTGGGCTCAAACCATACAAGGTTTCAATAATTATATTTATTATTTCGCACTATTAAATTGTTTGTCTGTGTTAGGATTTAAGGCTGTCAGCTTACTACATAGTCGCCATCTTTTGAAGGCATCTAGCTAATACTATGCCAGCTCACTTCCGACCGGAGGTTCTCAGAGCATCGGAAATCAGCACTGGCTCAATATTCGGCCAAACTGGTATGCTGAAAAGTGTGCAGTGCGCCGTCCGATCCCTCTGTGCCATAGTAAGTGCTACACTTTTATTTCCTGTTTCTTCCTCTTAGATTGTATCGTCATCGAGCGGACTGCCGCAAATGTCCTGTAATGACCGCAAGTGGCGTATTGTTTCTACCATTGAACATGCACACGTTCAATCTTCAGGCAGCATGACGGGTTGTATTAATTTGGCTCCACGTCGCCCTCACACCCGAACTCGCTGAAGCGTCCACAGTGCAGCTTGAAGATAATTTGTGTCATTGTCGACTTCTGTGGGGCCACGCTCAGAAAAAACGTTCCTGAGTTGTTTCAGCTCCTCATCCTTAAATTTAAGGTAGTTTCTGTTCTCGTCGTAGAGCGCCTGAAGGAATGTCGAGGACCGCTCTGCCTGCGTGAGAGGTCATCCAGGAAGCATATTCTATATTCTCAGAAGCCAGCTCCACTGGAGCTCGGAATTTCAGCCCGCGCGACAGGGCGAGGATGCAAACCAGAGTTCACGCCCGAAGAACTTCAACAGGTATGTTTTTTATTCTTTTATACTAGAAGTTCGAAGTTCACTTATATGGCCAAAAGAATGAGGAAACGATACGCAGGGGCTTCTCGCAAATGAGCTTTAGCACCTTGTACAAAGCATCCTGGCAACGACATGGGAAATTGAGGAGGCACTCTCCACGACGGGAGGGAGATTTGGTGAGGTCAGGTCTATACAATAGGCTCTCTTTCGCACCGGGAGGCTGAGGAATCCCATCCACTGGGGAGAGGGAGAAAATGAAAAGTCAGAGTAATCCACGCTGTAGCAGCGTGATACGGAAGAACCCTGGATAAGCGCCTACATGAGTTGGGTCATGGGCAGAAGCCCAACACTACTCACCACCACCAGACCCCAACGCAAGGATATCCTAAAGGTACAGTCCTCGTCAACCTCAAATGCTGCTGACTGTCTATATCTCTGTCTAGGTCAACGCGAGATGTCAAGGGTGCTTGATGGAGCAAGGAATGCGGATCTCACTCTGAGACGGCAGCCGACACCGGCGCAGACAACGGAAGGGCAACTGACACCAATGCAGACGATGAAAGGGCATACGTGGAACGTGGCAGCAGTCGCGTTCTTCAAAGATGGTCGACGGGTCGTCACTGGTTCATATGATAAAACTCTGCAAATTTGGGACTTGGAGACAGGAGTATTGGTAGGAGGGCCATTCTGGGGACACGAGGACCGGGTGAATTCCGTGGCCATATCACCAGACGACAGGCGAATTGCGAGCGGTGGAAATGATAAAACCATCATCATCTGGGACGTCGAGAGCAAGCAAAACGTATTCGAACCGCTGGTGAAGCATACAGGCTGGGTGTTGTCGGTGTGCTTCTCACCCGATGGCAAGAAACTTGCAAGCGGGTCGGATGATTGCACGGTTGTTGTATGGAATGCAGATACTGGCGCTGTCCTCGCAACACTCGAGGGTCATGTTTTGTGGGTGTTCAGTGTTGCATTCAGCCCAGATGGGCTACAATTAGCCTCGGGATCATTCGGTGACATCCGTGTTTGGCGCACCGATAACGCCGAGCTTCTTCTCAAGATCAACGCTCACCGAAATTACATTAAAAGTGTTGTGTGGTCGCCTGACGGCCAGCAACTTCTCTCTGCGTCACAAGACAAAACAGTCAAGTTCTGGAACTCGTCCAATGGAGACCAGATCGGTCAACCTTGCACTGGTTACACTTCCCACATCTTCTCGCTCGCCATCTCGTCTGATGGCTCCTTCTTTGCCACTGCCTCACACGACCAGACTGTGCGGCTGTGGAGCACAAAGACACACCAGCACATAGGACAACCACTAAAACACACCTCGAGCATTTTGTCTGTCGCGATTTCTCCCAATGGCGAACTGCTTGTCGGTGGAGATCGCACAGGAAAGGTGCTACTCTGGTCTATCAAGCAGATACTTGAGCAACACAAGGCGGGAGAAATGACAAAGGTCGATGAAGGAGCACGTCGACAGCAACTCCTTGGTCTCAGTGACACGCAGGTATGCTATCACCCATTATTTTTAGTCTGTCTCTTCATTCATATTGCTTTCGCGGCGGCACACAGCCGCGCTGTCATGACACCGACAACGAGCTCTCTGGCAATAACGACGGTGCTAGCCACCATTCTTCGCAACAAGCGTCTGGCAGTGACAACAACCCTTCATTATTTGACGTGAGCTGCCTTCAATTTGAGTCCTTATCACGGAACATGAGCTTGCTTCATGCAGATCCCTGTTATAAACACAACGCTACCCAATGCATGCATTGCTGAGGACCCGCATACCGCTGAAGGCATCCTGTCCCAGGAGACCGACGCAGATGATAACAACCACGACTCATCTGCCGACGAGGAAGACGATGTATACGAATCGATTAAAGATGACGAGGAAGTACAGCAACTCCTTCCTCGTAGTGACACGCACGTATGCTCTTTCCCATTCTTGTCCCGCTTTTCTATTTATTTACACGAGAAACAGTTGCCGGTGCACAGTCACGAGAACGAACACGAGCCCACCTGCGATCACGACAGTCCAAGCAATCATCCATCGGATATTGACCAAGCCTCTGGCAATGACGACAATCTTTCGTTGTTTGACGTGAGCTTCTTCCTTCAATGCCTCTGCTCATAACACAACATGAAATTTCTTCATGCAGATCCTTGCCATAAACAAGATCGTCCGCAATTCATGCGTCACTGGGGATCTGCATATTACTGAAGACCTGTTGACACAAGAGATCCAAGCAGATGGTAACAACCACCACTCGTATGCCAATCGCTCTGTTGTAAGGGCGCGAAACTCCGAGTGGGACAAGGCCCTTCAAGACTCAGTCAAGGTCAAATGCTCTGCATATCATGACGCTGTTGGTGCTGACTCTGCTTCTTGACGTAGTCCATTGCTATCCAGCCCTCGTTATTGGGCTACATTTCCAAGGCCATCGCACTCTGCGCCAACGAGCAGCTCTGGGACGCGACAGAAGCATTTGATCTCGCGTTCGTATTTTCGAATCGTGATCCAACCACCGTCGGTCTATTGCTATTGATCAAGGTACTCTTGTCGCTATCTCAGAGTCTGTCTGTCGTACTAATACTTCGATGGTATCTTGTCCAGGCTGTTGTACTTTTTAATGCCGGTTGCCACGATGAGGCGATGCGGCGAGTTCAAGACCTCGCCACCGCTTGTCATCACTTAGATACACTTCCGTGCAGTTTTATCAATGTGAGCTTTACGTCATACCTCACGAGTTTCCTCACTTTCGAACACACTCCTCAGTCATATCTACGCGTACAGCTTGCAATAATCGCTTTCCATGACAGGCGGTACAGCGAAGCCGCCGATCGACTGAACGATATCATGCCTAGTATAACCGACGTGTCCTCTCGCCAAATGCCCTTTGAACCTACATTGAAGGTATTCACAGTGGTACGTCACTATGAAGCCCACAGGACACTTTTAATGATTTGCGCTGTACAGCTCTTCGGCTGGGACTTGGATTCACTATGGCAAAGTGTCAACCAAAGGCGGTGCGATGCACTCCTTCGCGCCGATCGAGTGATCGAAGCGGTCGAATCTCACCAACACACTATGCGCATGACTGATGAGGATGCGAAGGACAGCTACCTCGCATGGTTCACTGGTGGGTACTTTGGGCCTTGAACGAACATCGACACTTACTCTGAGTACGTTTAGCTTTCAAGAAAAAATGTACTGCGCGCTGTCTCGCAAAGGGAGATGAGGCTGTTGCTGCAAGCAATTACGAGGCCGCTATCGAACTATATTCGGCAGGAATCGGGCTTGACTCCTCGTGCGAGTCCCTGTTTGCGCACCGCAGCAAGGCAAATTTGGAACGAAACCTCTATGTGGAGGCCCTTTTCGACGCGGAGAAGGTGCAGACATGATGTCCATCATTGGTATAGAATTCATTCTGACACCGGCGATGCATAGCTCATCGAACTTAATACTTCTTCTTACCTGGGATACCAACTAAAGCATGCAGCGCTTCACGGCGCACGGCGCTACGATGAAGCAATCAAGACCTTCAAAATGATGCTCTCGAAGTCAGATGATACACCCGACGCGCAGATCCAAAGTAAGCCCGAATCCATCGTGGATCAACGAGAAAATTATGAACGCCTTCTCCAGAGCTGCGTCAGCAGAATGTCAATCCGTCTGACATCAAAGGCACCATTCAACGAGCCATCGACGCTAAACTTGAAAATGCCCCGCTTCGTCTACTCAATACGTCCACTGGGCGTATATGCACTCGAGAGGCACAGATCAGAGCCTTCACAGAATGCCCAGAGTACAAGGAGCTTGTATTTTCATCCATAATGTATGCGCCCATCCAAGCGGAGCATATCGAAGCAGTCGTCGCGAAGTACTTCGGTTGGGCCATGTTGTCGCATAGGTGGCAAGGCGATGAGCCGCTGCTGCACGACATCCAGGACAAGGTCGTGTATGATTTGGATGCAGTCGGAACCACAGTGAAGTTGCAGATGTTCTGCAAAACTGCTCGCAATGCGGGCTACCGCTGGGCGTGGAGCGATACATGTTGCATTGACCAGAAGAACAATGTTGAGCTCCAACGATCCGTCAATGCCATGTTTGTCTGGTATCACAACTCGGCTCTTACAATTGTCTACCTGCCGGATGTTCTGCCTTCAGCGCAGTCAGGCGCACTCGCAAAGAGCGCTTGGAACACGCGAGGGTGGACTGTTCAAGAGTTCCTCGCTCCAAATGTCATTATCTTCTACCGAAAAGACTGGATTCCATATCTCAACGACCGCTCTCCTAATCACAAAAAATCTGTTGCTATCATGAAGGAATTAGAGGATTCCACAGGCATAGATGCACAGGCTCTCATCGCCTTTCGTCCGGGGACGAGAGACGCCCGAGAGAAACTTCAATGGGCGTCGAAACGTGCCACGACTGTACCGGAAGACATTGCATATTCACTGTTTGGCATATTCGGCATCCACCTCCCTGTCATCTACGGCGAGACGAGGCAGAATGCGCTCGGCCGGCTCTTGCAAGAGATCATAGCCCAGTCGGGCGATATCACTGCCCTGGACTGGGTCGGAACATCGTCTCCGTTCAATAGCTGTTTGCCAGCCGAGATTGTCTCGTACCATTCTCCGTCATGCATGACGCCATCTCTATCTGATGATCAGATACAGATGTCAATCTCATTGCTGCAAAATGCCACTGTCGTGGAACAGGCACTGACGCTGTGTACCCGGCTTGACCACCTCGGCGCTCCTCGTTTCGCGCACCGCAGACTGCAACTGCCTTGCATTGTATTTCCTATCACAGAAGTCAGGCGAAGTCGCGGTCAAGACCAAAAGACACGTTTCACTTATTATGTCAAAGCAAACGGACTTAAAGACCTGGTGATCACTACGGAAGCCAGATTGGGTCAATTCTCGCAGGCAAGGCCCGGCCAGCAGACATTCATGCTCGTCCGTCCGTGGAATATTCATGACCTCGGGCTACCCAACTTTGTGGGTGATAGAACCATAAAAACTTTGTCTATGCCCTGGTCTATGTCAGATCATTCGCTGTATGGCTCTCCTAAAGCATATGCGCCAGCTGATTTGGAGTCGCACGCCCGAGCGTCAAGGTTGATCGCTCGCCTCGGACAGCCTTTTGGCGCACTTTTGCTAGCGCAGCAGCGTGTCGGGGAGTACAGGAGGATTGCTTCGGATAACAATATCATCGCGCAAGTCAAGGATGTGACTTCTGTTCGTGACATGATGGACGTCAGGACGCTAGAGATATTGTAGACTTATTCTTGTCGAAGGACGGAGAACCCCTGACGCATTTTCATTCATACCTTCACAGTACCTTTGTGAAACAATATTCCTTTGTAACATAGTCCGCGATCTGTATCTATACATGCTTGAGTAGCATTGATCCGCTGTGCACGAAGGTCAATTGGATTTTACGTGTAGATGCCACTCGTCAATAGACTGCCGGTCTACAACGCCGACATGAGTATCCCGCTGACTCTCTCACAATCCATCTCCTTGACCGGCTGTAAAAATCCTAAAATGCATATCATTGTGAAGGCTTTAACAAGCTGTGTGACATTGCACACCTTCATGACAATGGCGGCTTCTTGGACTGCGTTCACGCAAGGTTCCGCCGCACTCGATGAGAATCTCTGTTTGGCCGATGACGTTACTTGGCTTTGATGCTCCTCCGAACAAGATCGATGACGACCTCCGACGCGTATCTGCTCAGAATTGTCAATGATGCATACTGCAGGAATTGGTATGGGTCACTCTTTTTGCCAAAATCGTGACCTCGTCACACACTACTACCACCTGGGTTACCCAATAAGTAAGTATTATTATACTGGGTGATCGAGCGCCTCGCTAAGTATTACTTAGCTTAGTTGCGTTAAATCCCAACACCAGCATTAAACCTTGCCCTAAATAATGTTTTACCTTATGCTACCTTGTAAGGTATTCTCGGAATGAGCCGATATAGTTAATTAACATATTAGGAATATACAGAGCCTAAATTATGTAGGCTATTCCCACGACACCTTCTCCTCGACGTCAACAGTGAGCTCGCCCTTGTCGACGTTGAGCTCACCAACGGGGTCGTTCTCCTCCATCTCTGCTCTGCCTTCGCTCAGTCATCGACACCAAGGCCCCCTCACCGCCACATTACCCGTCCTACAAGAAGATCAGCATCAATACTCCTGCTCTGCCTTCACCCAGTCATTGACGCTATGGGTCCCTTCACTGCCGCATCACCCGTCCTCCTCGAAGATCCACGTCAATGGTGAGAGTGGGCAATCCTGCTGTCTGCGATTTCTACTTACAGTTGCACAGAGGTCTCCTAGTCCCTTATCATTATCACCATCGCATCACCTCCATGCTCAACGTCAGCGGTGAGAGTGGGCAATCCCGCTGTTCGCAATTTCTACTTACAGTCGCACAGAGGTCTCCTACTAACTCCCCTTATTGTTATCACCATCGCATCGCCTCCAGGCTCAACGTCAACGGTGAGAGTGGGCAATCCCGCTGTTCGCAATTTCTACTTACAGTCGCATAGAGGTCTCCTCAGCCGTTCATTTATCACCATCACCTTGTCAATTGTGCTTCTCCTTAAGGTCAGTTTCAAGGCTGTCCTGCTCACACTCACACCGTCTCGCTGCAGGACCATTGTTCACTTCCCAACATGGCCTCTCGTGGTACAAGGGCCAAGAGAGAGTGGGCAATCCCACAGTTCGCGATTTTTACCTACAGTCGCAGGGAGGTCTCCTTGGAAGTTCATCTACCACCATCTATTTCTGGCTTATGAGTTCCTTGCCCTTCTACTACCGCTATGCCGCATTGCACTGTCTAATTTATGCAATGATTAATTTTATCCTCGCAACCCTTTTTTAGCATTGACTCTGTCCAGCCTGAGTATATTAAGTACTAATCAACCTATAACGCGCATTGAGGTACAGTGAGAAGCCTCAAAGGCCAACAGTGGATGGGCCACTGAACAGTTGATTTAAGTGGGTGAGAGTACCATCAAAATCAAATGAAAAATCCAAGTCATCGCAGAGTCCATTGGCAGTATCGAAGGCAGTGGGATCGAAGGCAGTGGGATTGAAGAGAGTGGGATTGAAGAGAGTAGGATCATTCCCACCGGCGGGAGCAGATGCCAAAGGATCAACGAGTGGCGCAGGTGATGTGCAGCTTATGCTGTCGTCCACTGGGTTGGGAGAGAGTCCATTCCCACTGGCGGGAGTAGACGCCAAAGGTTCGGTCTGAGTAGAACTGCCCGCAGAAGCAGAGGGAGGTGGCACAGGTGATGTGCGACTTGCGCTGTCGTCGTTGTCGGCGTTCTCGTTGTTCTCATCAGGAGAACGAGCGCGAGTGCGTTTCTTGCCCTTGTCTGAGCGGGTCCGACAACGACGTTCAACAATTGCACCGCTGTCGAGTTTTTCATTTCGCTCGCAATGAAGTTGCTCGAACTCCTCGTTCTCCAACTGTCTCCAGTGGATCTCTCCGGACTTCCATTTCCGTTCGAGCATCTCCAGGTCGGCGAGTGAGCTTGACACTTTGCTAAAGTTTTCAAAGGGGATTTCGTCAGGCCACCCTGTGCAAACGACAAGATAGCGCTGAACAATGTTGCGCCAGTAGTGAGCCCATTGCATCTTTGCATCTGGGTCACCGGTAATGTTCTCTGACATTCAATAAGTTAGACAAGAGAATGGTCAAAGAGTGGTGCATGTACTCACGGAGTTTCTCGTTGATTATGTTTCTGATCGAGCCGCGAATGTTAGAACAACGTTTTTGATGATTTTGAGCAGCACCTAGATAGATTCAGTGGTAAATTCATTAAGTACTAGCAAAATAAAACTCACCGCATATCCCACTCATCGCGAAACCTTCCATCTTACCAACAAGATCTTGATTATCAACGTTCATGATGGACTCCATGAAATTCTCAACACCATGTGTTGCGAAGGCAACCCCACGGAGTGGCAGGTCGGTAGAGCCGCGCGTCGTGTATAGTATCGTTTCTGCACCTGTTCGGGATCTTAAGCTATTTAACTGTGAATTATTGTAATTAATATTATTGAAATGAAAAAAAAAATGCCTACCTCATTCTCGACGGCCTTGAGGGTCTGAGTAACATCGTTGACCTTCAATTTGGTGGATATGTGAGTGCCGGTAGTCTTTGTGGCCTTGAATTCCTCGTACTCCTTCAAAATGCTAGCTTTCACGTCGTCATCGAGTTTGTGATACTCAGCGTGATTCTCCTGGACAAGGTCTTGCAGGACTGCCTTCCCAGACAGTCCTGTAGCATAAAATAAGTCAGTGGTAGAAGAACTGTAGACACAAAAAGCACGTACCATTTTCTTTGTCCGCGGTCTGATTTTTCTTCCAGCAGAATGCATTCCACATGCTCGATTTGGCACGCTTCGTCCGCAAGAGCCCTTGACCCTGTTATGATCAACGTTCACCGATTGGTAAAGGTATCACACAACCACTAGGACTCGTCAAGAATAAGAGAATAGATGGTATTGAGAGTGAACGTCTGAGTCTACACTGGGTAGGAACGAAGAGGTTAAGTCTAAAGAGAAACTACGCTAACTACCCTACCTATATACATAACATTGAGTCGGAGATATCTGAGTCTGTAAATAATCAGCCAATGAGAAAGGAGTCGTACGATACTGCGCATGACGTAGTATGACGTCGCGATATATAAGCAATGATGTCAGAGACGGAGATTAAGTGATAGGAAGACCTATGGTTTTAGCCCTGGGCGTAGGGGATCCGATCGGAGATGTGATTGGTGAAATGTGAAGGGGTGAAGCTGTGATGTGGTGATGATGTGATAATGTGAAAGGTAGTGGTGTCACGTGACCGGTTCGGGTATGGGACATAGCCGAAGGAAAACCGAGGAAAGAAAAATGATTCGTATTGGGAATTCGTGACATTACCCCCTCTTTAAGGTGAGCGTCCTCACGAACATAGGATGGTCGAATATTTTTTTGTCTCCATTCCAAGAAACCAGGAGTTTGTAAGACTGGAATGATTGCGCTTGCAATTTGACGTGATTTGGGTGCATCGGGATTTGCCGCGTAAAACTCGCTGACTAATCTTGGGGAGTTTTTTAGGTTTTCTTCATTTTCCCATGTTGCTTCCTCTAATGGATATCCTTTCCACTTTGATAAGAATTGCAACCAGTTTCGCCGCACTCTGCTGGCTATTACTGCTTCTACTTCGTATTCTTTCATTCCTTCCACTATTTCGGGGGGTGGACGCTCTGGTGTGGTGCGAGTTGTTAGTGACGAGGTTTTATGAGCGGTGAGTAGTTCTACATGGAAAACCGGGTGAATTTGATAGGATTCTGGTAATTTCAACTTGTAGTTCAATTCGCCTACTCGCTCGAGTATTTCAAAGGGACCAAGACGGCGATCCGATAACTTCTGACTCAGTCGTTGTTGTTTGATGTTTCTGGCGTCTAGCCAAACCTTTTGTCCTACTTCGAAAATTGGTGCGTCTTTTACTCCTCGATCATAGAAGTGTTTCATCCGATCATTGGCGATTTCTAGTGTTGCCTTTGCCTCGTCCTGTGCCTCCTTCATTTCTGCTACTCTTTGATCGGCTAATGGAACGGTGTTGGAGGAGTTAGGAGAAATAATGAATTCGGGATTATAGCTGTAGAGGCATTTGAAAGGGGAGTGTCCGGTTATGGTAATGGAATTGTTATGCGTGAATTCTGCAATGGGAAGCCATGATGCCCAATCGTTCTGATGGTAAGACGTAAACACTCGAAGGTATTGTTCCACTTCTTGGTTTACTTGTTCCGTCTGTCTGTCTGTCTGTGGGTGATATGCGGTCGACATAGACCATTTGGTCCCTAGTCTTTTTGAGACTTCTTGCATGAATTTGGACATGAATTGTGTTCCACGATCGGAAATCACCTTCTTTGGTGTTCCGTGCAATTTCCATACGTATTTAAGAAACAAGTCCGCGATTCCTTTCGAAGTAACGTCCTTGGTGGTTGGCGCGAGATGGGCTTGTTTGGTGAAGCGATCGACTACTACGAGGATACTGTCTTTGCCTTCTGATTTAGGGAGATCGGTAATCAGGTCACAGCTAATCGTTTGCCATGGACCTTCGGGGATTTCATTAGGCTTCAAGGGACCATGGGGTTTAGATGGTAACACCTTCGTTTGTTTACATCTGTTGCATCCATCTACGTAGTCATTGACCCACTTCTGCATCTGTGGCCACCAATAGTTACGAGAAACAAGTTCGAGAGTTTTAGCATGTCCCATATGTCCTGCTGCGGGTGAATCATGGAAGATTTCTAGCACCGAGCGACGAATGTCTTTGTTGTTGGGTACGTAAACCAATCCTCTGAAAAGAATGAGTCCATCTTCTGTATTCCACTCTTCTAGTCCTTTTCGCAGTTGTACTGGAGCCTTCTTAATGGTTTCGATAGCATTTCGGACTTCCGGATCTAGATCTGTGCAGTTTCTGATTTGTTTAAGCAATGTTTGCTCTCCTTGTATCAGAACTTGACCTCTTTTTGTGGCTTTGATTTGGAAAAACTTGGGTTTTAAAAGCACGTGATCCAAATTGTCGTTTTCTACCCCCCCTCTGTGGTCTGGCCTCCTGGACAGAGTGTCGGCAGTGTCGTTGACCTTCCCCGGCTCATGGTGCAGTGTAAATTCATACTCTGCAAGGAACAAAGACCACCTCGCTTGTCTGCGAGTTAACTTCTGACTTGTCATGAAGTATTCAAGGTTTTTGTGGTCCGTCCATATCTCTACCGGTTCTGGTGCACCTTGCACATAATGCCTCCACTCTTCTAAGGCGCGAATAATAGCTAATAGTTCCTTATCGTGAATATCATAGTTTCGTTCCGCATCTTGCATAGATTTACTGAAAAAGGCAACAGGATGCCATAGTCCATCGTCTTCTTTTTGAGATAATACGCCACCCGTAGCATAGTCAGATGCATCTGTTTTGATTCTTTTCTTTTTTGTGGCATCTGGCATTGCTAATACTGGTGCGGATGTGAAATTGTCTTTAAGGGTTTGGAAAGCCCTTTCTTGTTTGTCCGTCCATTTCCATGGCACATCCTTCCTGATGAGGTCGTTCATGGGTTTGGCAATGTTCGAGAATCCGAGAATGAAATGTCGATAAAAGTTCGCGAATCCCATGAATCGTTGGATGTCTTTGACACAGGTAGGAGTGGGCCATTCTTGGACTCCTTTAACCTTAACTGGGTCCATTGAGACGTGTCCATCTTTAATGATCAAACCGAGGAACTCCACTTCCTTCTTCTCGAAGGAACACTTTTCGGGTTTAAGATAAAGATCATTGTCCTGAAGTCTTTTCAATACTTCGCATACCACCTTCCGATGTTCTTCTATAGTACCATTTGTGAAGACCAGAATGTCGTCGATATAGACCACAACGACTTTTCCTTCTTTTAGATCTTGGAAAATCTGGTCCATCATGGTTTGGAAGGTGGCAGGAGAGTTTGTCATTCCGAAATACATAACTACTGGTTCATGGTGTTCGAAAGGAGTTTTGAAGGCTGCCTTCCATTCATCTCCTTTTCGCATTCTAATATTATTGTATCCCCATCGAACGTCCATTTTCGAAAAGAGGCTTGCACCAGTAAGGGAGTCGATGAGATCTTGTGACCGAGGGAGAGGGTATGCGTTTCGGACAGTCTTCTCATTCAACCTTCAATAGTCCATGACGGGTCTAAGTTTTCCGTCTTTTTTGGCAACAAAGAAGAAAGGAGCTGCCACTGGAGATTCTGAATCTCGCAGTCTCCCTAATTCATATTCTTGTTTGAGCCATTTCTCACATGCATCGTGTTCTGCAGGCGAAAGGGGATATGCTTTCGAGTTCGGAGGAAGGTCATTAGGATCCTTGAAGTCTACCTTGTGATCCCACTTCTTGGGTTCAGGGAATCTAGTAGATTCTTCTTCGGAGAAAACCTTGAGATAATCATGGAGCCATTCTGGGACCATCTCTTCTACGGATTTCTTTTCCTTCTTCTTTTCCTCTTGTTGAGCTAACTCCGAAGCGACTGAGCTTTTGTACTTGATCCACACATTTCGTGGTGAATCTTCATCTTGGATCTCCTCTATCTCTACTTTCTTGGGAGCACTCGAATCTGAAGGCTGTACTTTGGCTGCCGGGATCGAAGTTTCCATGGTGACTTCATCGTCATCTTCTTCCATGGGTAATAAAGCAGATAATGTATCCTTCTGCTTTTTTGCCTTGGTCTTTCTCTTCTTTTCCTTGGCATCCTTGCATTTGACTGGGCAGCAGTTCAACGTCATTTTTCCCGCATTCCAATCTATGTTTGGATTATGATATCGTAGCCAATCTACTCCAATGATAACATCATCAGTTCCTAGATCCGTGATCAGAAAGGCTACTTCTTCCTCGTGATCTCCTATTTTCAGAGTCAAATCTGTGTAGCTTTTGATTGGTCTGGCGGAGTTTTTAGTTCCATCGATATTGCGGACAGGCAGTGCTCGCAGTAACTGCTTGGTTTTGACTTTGTTCTTGTCTACGAACCTTTGGCTTAGAAATAAGTTCGTTGCTCCGCAGTCTACTAGAGCTTCTAATTCTGCTTTTTTGTTTTTTCCCTTTAGCGTGATTGGCAAGTAAAAATGATCTCGTTTATTTCCAGAACAAACTTCCGATACTTCTGTAAACATGATTGCCGAGTCACTAAGGATAGAAAAACAATTGTTCTGGTCTAAGTTCGCAGTCAACTTCGACCTATCTAAAAACCCCGTTTCTTCAGGGCTTCATCTGAAGAAGTCAAGAAGATCCTCTCGTTCACAATGCGTTGGATATCTTCCAGCGTGATGGGTTTTACTGCTGGTTTCTCTTCTTCTTCCTTGACCGCTTTGATAGCAGGTCCCTTGCCTTTGGTATCCATCGGCTGTCCAGTGCAATTACGGGCCATGTGCCCGGGTTTTCCACAATGATAACACTTGAAAGTGTCTCCCGATTTGCCTTGAGGTTGGGGTCCACCTCGTGTCTTTGATGCGTCTACGTCCATTGCATCTCCTCCTTGTGAAACTGGTTTGAGAGGGCCTCTTTCAACCCATGGGCGACGTGGTGGTTGCCAGGTCTTCTTTTTCTCATCGTCCAGTTCCTCAAAGTTCGTTCCGATAATAAGAGCATGCGAAATTATTCCTTCTAGGGTGCTCTTGTCCCTAGGGTTTACGTGGGCCAACTGATCCCTGATCCGTTGGGATAATGCGAGATGGAACTTGCGTATAAGTTCGTAGTCTGAGAAGCGACAGTGGGCGACCTTCTGTCTGAAGAGAGAGACGAATTCCGCGATGCTGCGGTTTCCTTGCTGGAGATGATCTATCTCCCTAGCAATTTTCTCTTCTTTGTTGATGATGCCCCACATGGCTTGCATATCATTCTTCAACTGGTCATACGATCCGAGTCGTCTGCTTAGAGAGGTTTTGGATACGCTTTCTCCCCATTTCGCTGCAGAGCCCTTGCAGAAAGAAATAAGACAGGAACTCTTCTGGAGCTCAGAGGCGGTGGGATAGGATGTGAGGTAGAGGTCGAGTTGGGAGAGGAATGTATCAACGTCGATGGAGTTCTTGTCTCCCGTGAATTCTGTAGGTTTGGCCATCTTGAGATCAGAGCTCGAAACTCCAGAGGTAAACACCTGTGTTGTTGGCGTTGTTGTATGAAAGGCTTGCAAAGCCATGATCGTTTGCTCGGCTGCCCTCAGCCTCTCTGCTAGCTCATTCTTCTCTGTCTCTACCCTGTTCAGGTTCTCGGCTAAGAGTGCGAGATGGTCTTTCACTTCGTTGTACCGGTTTTGGTTGAGCTCTCTTTCTTGTGTGGTTACGGTGAAGATGGCAGTTCGAAATGTTCTGGTGGGTGATGGTAGTCCCCTCTGGGCCTAAGATGCCTTCCGCTACCACAGAGCCTGGCCTCGACAGGGTTGGTGTGGAGCTTTCTGCAGATACCGATGGCCCTGCTCCTAGTGTCTGCCATCCTTGAATTGGTGTGTGGTGCGGGGCGGGGGATTGGATTGTTCTCCAATCTTGCTTGGACATGAAGGAAGGGACAGTTGTTCTCCCGACAGGTATTGTTGTTGTGAACTTGTAGGGCACGGTCTCTGACGAGACGAGATCTCCAAGGGGGAGCTATGATGACTATAGGTGCGAATACAGCGCGTGTAGCAGTTCGTCAACCTATGTAGAACTCGAGAGGAGTTCAGGAGTGATGCGGTGAAGTTTGGGTCTTCTTAATACCCACAACCTCCTAAGGTAATGTAACTAGGGTTGTAAGACCCGCGAGTGCCGTTCTTTATAGTACGAAAGAAAGGTAGGTAGCGTGCAGTCAGTAGGGTTTTGGACCTAACTGCAGGCATGCGGAGACAGGACCTAAATGTCACTGTTCCTTATAGACTGGCGGCTCGCATAGGGCAAGGGCCTGGTCTACTTCTACAAAAGACTAATCGTAAAAGAAAATGGTATAGGGCGCGTCTGGGAAAGATGATTTTTGAAAACGTAATCCGCGAGAGTACTCTCAGCAGAATAGCATGGGTGAAGTTTATCGAGGATGAGGCGTCCAAGACAAAATTTGAGTTGGAGTGGTAAAGAAGACTTAACCTAATGTTATGATCAACGTTCACCGATTGGTAAAGGTATCACACAACCACTAGGACTCGTCAAGAATAAGAGAATAGATGGTATTGAGAGTGAACGTCTGAGTCTACACTGGGTAGGAACGAAGAGGTTAAGTCTAAAGAGAAACTACGCTAACTACCCTACCTATATACATAACATTGAGTCGGAGATATCTGAGTCTGTAAATAATCAGCCAATGAGAAAGGAGTCGTACGATACTGCGCATGACGTAGTATGACGTCGCGATATATAAGCAATGATGTCAGAGACGGAGATTAAGTGATAGGAAGACCTATGGTTTTAGCCCTGGGCGTAGGGGATCCGATCGGAGATGTGATTGGTGAAATGTGAAGGGGTGAAGCTGTGATGTGGTGATGATGTGATAATGTGAAAGGTAGTGGTGTCACGTGACCGGTTCGGGTATGGGACATAGCCGAAGGAAAACTGAGGAAAGAAAAATGATTTGTATTGGGAATTCGTGACAGACCCATATGCAAGTCCTGCTGGACACGACGGATGCTCTTGCCATTAGAGGACGCAATCGTCTTGATGGATTCGTCGATGTTAGTCCATGCATCGTCAAGCGCGGTCTTGAATAGCTGTGATTTCTTGCGACGAGACACTGTCAGCAAGGCTCGTGCCTCCTTGCTTAGTAGAACCTTTGCACGGCGACGAGGTGTTGGCTGAATATGCCTCGAGTGAGCACTCGATGCGTAGAATGTCTGTGAGCTCATGACCTGCCATTCAACATGGATCAGCAGTGCAGATTTATAAGTTTCAAAGCACAAACATATGCAAAACAAGTTGTATAGTACATTAACCGCGATCTACATTTGCTGAAAGATTTTCTGGAACATCATTATGCAAATAGAAGACCGAAAAAGTATAGTGCGCACAAACAAACCACGATCCCAAGCACCTGGAACATTTTCGTTAACATTGATTTCGGCTGTGGCTGTTATTAGTTGCATTCTCAGACTAGAATACTACTAAGTCCATACCGTGATTGCATCTAATTTGCGCCCCTGCAGGTCAGTGTTAAGTGCAGTTGTCAGAAGCACTGCCTGCTCAAATGTAAGGTCCCACTTTGGAGACCTGAGGATGGCCTCCCAACGGCTGCTACATACAGTTGACATCAGCTCGCAGAGCTTCAGAATCAACTCATCGCCCATCTTGAATCGATCCAGAACTGCATCGGTGCTCGGCCCAATGCTAAGAATTGGACCATCAACAGTGAAGGGCATGAGAGTGTTACCCAGTTGAACGTTCTTCAGGAGTGAGAAGGCATTAGCGTGTTGACGCTGATGAAGCTTAGCACTGCCAGGAAGAGCAGCGCTGGCTAGTGCTGTTGCATGCTGAATAAAGCTTGATTGCGGGCGACTCGGAGTGTCAGAACTACCCTTTTTTTTGGCGGCGCGAATCTCAAAGTCGTGGTGTAAAATACAGTGGCTCAAAAAACTGTCCGCATGTTTTCACATTTTTCACTATCTATGATATTGTGTGAGAATATACAAACACATCAAGGACATGCTGGTACCACATTGTAGTACTACTTCAGGGCTTCCAATTGAGCCCTATGGCGTGGGAATCGGTCGAGATATGGTGGAGATATAAGGCTTACAAAATGATGACTCATGTGGACAGTTTTTTGACTCAAGTATTTTACAGTGACAATCAGGTATTCCAGTACATTGTGTGACCTCCCTTGGCTTTAATTACTACCTCTATCCTTCTAGGCATACTCTCAATCAATTTCTGGCAATATTCTGCTGTAATCCTTGCCCATTCCACTGCTACACTCTCCCATAGCTCCTATACTCCTTTAGAGGGGGTTTCATAGGCTTGAAGCTTCTTCTTGAGTGTTCCCCAGAGATGTTCAATGACATTGACATCAGGGGACTGTGCTGGCCAGTCAAGAACATTGATAATATGTTCTTTAAACCATTGTCTGGCTCTCCTAGATGTGTGCTTGGGATCATTATCCTGTTGGGAAATAATGTCTTTTTCATCAATCCCTGATTCAGCTATGCTAGGCAGCAAGTGGTTGTTTAGAATGTCCACATACTGCTCAGCATCCATCCTCCCCTCAACTTCAGCAAGCATACCCACACCATTCCATCCCATACAGCCCCATACCATTAGAGAACCTCCTCTAAATTTGACAGTCTCACTAACCTCTCTGTCTGTTAAAAAATCCCTCTTCATTTTCCATACATATACCTTCCCATCTGACCCAATCCTATTAATTTTGGTCTCATCTGACCATATAACATGCTTCCAATCCTCTACAGTCCAGTTTTGATGGGCCAAGCCAAAGGTAGTCTTCTCTGCCTATGTTTGATAGAGAGAAGAGGCATTTCTTCTTTGTTACTGCCTTGAGATGAGCTGCCTTGAGAACACTCCTCACAGTTTGTGAAAAGACAGTGGTGGTGATGGTGGAATTGATATAATGGGTGGCTTGGACAGCATTATTAGCCTTTCCTGTAGTGATATGTTGAATGATAGCCCTCTTATTAGCAGAGGTGGATGTCCTCCACAAGAGTTTTCCTTGTCCAGATGGCTTTCTTTGATACACATGGCCACAGTAGACTTGCATACTTCAGTTCTAGAGGAAATTTAATGAGCAGAGAGGCCAGCACAGGACAAAGAGAGGATATTATCCCTTTGAGCAGAGGAGATGGCTTTCATGGTGATTATGACCATGACACATGACACATTTTGGTTTATATAGTTAGATATAGTTTTAAGAGTATGCCTAGAAGGATAGAGGTAGTAATTAAAGCCAAGGGAGGTCACACAATGTACTGGAATACCTGATTGTCACTGTAAAATACTTGAGTCAAAAAACTGTCCACATGAGTCATCATTTGTAAGCCTTATATCTCCACCATATCTCGACCGATTCCCACGCCATAGGGCTCAATTGGAAGCCCTGAAGTAGTACTACAATGTGGTACCAGCATGTCCTTGATGTGTTTGTATATTCTCACACAATATCATAGATAGTGAAAAATGTGAAAACATGCGGACAGTTTTTTGAGCCACTGTATGTGGAGGACGAGCGGAGCATTGGATGCATGAGCCAGTCAGGACCAAAGGAGCTGGCAAGGCCTGAGACCCCGTTGGATCCACCTGAGGAGCTAGATCTAGGTATAAACAGTATTAGGGTGATCAACTTGCCTCGAAAATTATAAAGACTCACAGCGATGGGGAGGCTGAATGCCTTCAATGCGGCACCGCTCTGTGAAGTGTTGAAGGTGGTTTTTGGCTATCTGCTCGCAGAATCCTTGCACAAAGAGTGAGACGTCCCCTCCAATCTGTTCTGGGTACTCATGAAGCTCGCGGGGAGTGACGTAGACGTCGACGGCAATCTGTTCAGGTGTCAGACTGTCTCTTGCCTGAGACCCAGGGCAACGGATAAGCAGTGAGATCCCGCCATCCAGGCAGTCCTGCATACAAAGCTGCGACAGATACTACAGTGAAAAAATGTGCAGGCTAAGTTGAAAAAAAAACTCACTGCATCGAAAACATCCTCAAGTGCAGCTTCTACAAACTCCTCGTGTGTTATCATCCTCCATCCTGGGACGTCAAGACCTCGTTGAACTTGATATATGAAGGGTGAAGTCCACCAGCGGTCTTTGTGTGATAGTGGGAGCCATCTTGATGTGAATTGTGCCTAAGCAAAGCACGAGCTGCAGCTTGACGCTCCGCGTTGCTGAAACCCAGCGCGAAGGCGTCTGAATGCAGAGCTGCGACACTGGGAAGAGTAAAGCGTGGCTTTGGGCAGAGGTTCTCTAAACTGGCCATATGAGAAGACTCCTTGTCTCCAGCTTGTCGTGGTAGGGGTTGTTTCAAATGTTTTGGTGTTGACATGCTGGTAGGTTGAATCAGCGGAGAGTCACTGGAGGCGAAGAACAAGAATAGTAGGCATCAGATTGAGTAATGCGAGGCGCCTGCAAATGTATGCCAGTTCTAGATAAGAAAACCAATGTTTTAATAAATAACGAGTTGAGGTGGATAGAAAGAGAAATGAGGACTCAAGGCATGGTGTATATTGGTGCACTTAAATCATGCATTGTGAGTAGCCAGTGAGTGGTAGGGGGAGATCAATCAATAACTTGAAGGCCCTATGAGGTTTTGAGTCTACAACATACATATGATTCAGATACACTGATTAGGCTGCGGGTGGCGCCAAAACCCAACAGCACAAATCATCAATGCATCAACAGTAGTACTCGCCAATCTATTCAGCAACAGCAACCAGGCTCTAATTACTTCACCGCGAGTCCGAGTCTACTTAATAATCAACAGTTACTCCAGGTCAATCTGTTCTGCAACAGTTACTCCAGGTCAATCTGTTCAGCAACAGCTACTCCAGGTCAATCTGTTCAGCGGCCAGGCTCTTACTTCACCGTGAGTCCGAGTCTACTTAATTAATCAACAGTTACTCTAGGTCAATCTGTTCAGAAATGGCGGTCAGAAACAGTCACTCCAGGTCAATCTGTTCAGCAACAGCGGTCAGGCTCTGGCTGCCATGTATATCAAGGACCGCTACTTCAATATACTGCGGGACATGTCAGAATCTTGCTGGATCACATGTAAATGGCGAATTCATTTTATTTTTAAGAAACCTAATGCGCTAAGTGTGATCCAACAAGGTTGATCAAACCAATACATTGAACGACACCGTCATCAATCGACAATTGATACAATAAAATCAGCAATATCCTGTGTGAGCCGCAATTGCTCCTCATGCTCTAGTATACCCTCATCAGCATGCTCTGAAGTGATGATATCATGAGCGACACGATCTTCTGTGGAGATAGAAGCTAAGTTAGCGTATAAGTTTTTAAGGCAAACGAGAGGAACGCACCATCATCCCTGGCCGTATGTGGAATAGAGTGAGTCTCGAGCTCAGTTGTCGCGACAGCACCAACGCGGTTGCCAATGGTTCTAGTACCCGAAAAGCCTGGTTGAAGTGCGAGCTGATCCAACCGCAAAATGTGCACGGCATTGACAGCTGCGCGTGCTTGCCATTGCCTTTGGAGCTCGCGGCTTAACGGGGGGTTCGAATCTAGAAGATCAGTGGTGACTGCAGTCATTTGAATGCCTTCGTCATGAATGGCTGTGCGTAATCGGCAGATCTCGACATTAAGCCACATGATCTCCTCACGAGCGCGACAGAGTTTAAAATACTTCACTGTTGCTTCCCTATGGGCAGGCTTCGTCCAGTCGAGCTCACGAATGTCTGCGTGTGAATGACGGAGTAAATCAAACTCGCCCAAGAAACTATACTCAGTGATATTTTTCCAAGACAACTGCGGACGTGGAGGATCGAGTGCAGCAGCTTGCACATTGTACCAGTTGAGTGCATTTCGGATAGCATCAGAACGGCGCTGCAAAGCCTTTCCAATTTGTTGGCGTAGTTTGTAGCCTTATGATTACTTAGTTCTCAATATAACGAAATTGAAGATGGACCACACACCCATTCCAGAAAGTGATAGCTTTGAGAGTTCGAATAAGCACATGACGACTAAGCGTTCCAGTTCATCTAAAGCAGCACAATATTGACGCTGAGATGCCTGTTGCTTGTACTGATTGTAAGCTTCTCCGCCGACCACCCAACGTTCCTCGATCTGGAGTTGAATCTCTATATGAGCCGTAAACGCTTCCGCATTCTGTAATTTAGTATATGCACTGTCAACGCGAATCCTGGCCTGAGTAAGGGCAGCCGATATATGGCTTAGATCACCGGCCGCAATAGTTGTTAGTGCTTGGTTGGCAGCCTCTCGTGCCAGTTGCCACTCCGCTCTTTGTTGATTAAATCAGAATAAATCAACAGGGAATCACTAGACTTACCGTCGCTCGGCCAATTCACGTAGGAGTTCAACATATTGGATCTGGATAAGTTCTTTTGGGGGCGGTTCCTTGAGGCTGTCAAGGTATGCTCTTTCGTCGGAGTGGAATCACGTAAAATCACTGTCGGTTAATCCAAGAGCGTCTCGCAACACTGCAAGCTCAGCCATAAGCGTCTGAATTGATGTTAGTCCTTCTTGATAATGGTTCCGCAAGAAAGTGCCTGAAAATAAAATTAGTTAAGCTCAAAAGGTGACTTGAACCTTACTCAATGCGGCGTATTTATCTTCATCCCAGAACGAGAAATGCTCCTCAATGGTCTGGTGTCGGTGAAATGCAGATGCGTGCCTCGTACTTCGCGCGAGCTCATTTGAGGATGCGAACACGTGCTCGCACCCCTCGCCCTCAGTATGCCCAGTGCCGTCAATGTACATGGGGTGCCAATCCAACTGGCAGTGCCGATTATGAGCATGCCCGTGGAAAGCACCCACCATCATCCGCAAATTGAGGGCGAGGGCACGGGGTCCCAAACTACTGCTTGCCAGTGTCTTGGCAAACGCACACCCAATGTCATAGGCGCAACCTCCATTTTCACCCAAGACGGACATCAAATGATTGAGGAGAGCCAAAGGATATTTTGCCCTAGATACCATGAATTTCATACATGAAAATAGATAATGATACTAACAGTTCCCCGCTCCGAACCATATTGCAAGCAAGAAGCACAAACCGGTGCCAACAGGCTGTGATAAAAATGCCGGACTCGTCAAAAACAGCGAACATCTTCTTACGTTGCTCAGGGCCAGCATTTCTCCATCTGTCCGTGCACCAAAATTCGGATCCTTCCATTTCAGACGGAACATCACCCCAATCATCTTGTCTGGGATGGTTCGAGGTCTGTGCGCGGACTTCGTTCTGAAATGTATTGACGGTCGCTTGGTCGATCCAATAGTCCGAACGAGGCTGGCGTGAATCTTCTCGTGGTTCTAGGCCATATGTTGTTGAGGCCCAACGTTTGAGGCTATTGTTTCCGTCGACAGTCGCCAGCCATTCAAAAGTAAGGGAAGGCTCGCCTTCGAGTTTATACACACAACATGGACAAGAATTAAGAAGCCGCCAGTTGGGAGTGTTTCGTCCAAGAGCAGCATTGAGGCGAGTCTTCACGCAATGAAGTATCTCGAGATACACATCATATGCCGCAGAAAACTGCATGTTGAGATATGCGTGGTAAGGAATCTATGAACTTTGAGACAGACATACAGCAATGTATTTCAAGATGTATGTTGTGAAGATGGCACAGAGTCTTGCACTGTGCTTGGACGCTAAAACGAGGGCACGTCCGGTGAGATTGGCGGTATGCGGTGAGAGTTCGTAAGGAGATAGCGACTGTTGGATATAGTGGCGAACAACCTAGATAGCCATGATGAATTAGTGTTTCATTGGGATAAATATGGGAAGGTCGCAGTCGCAGTGTTGCTCTGCGGCGACCTGCAGAATGATTACCAAAGGCAAGTAGTCAACAAAGTTAACACGCACCAAATATATCAACAAGCTCGATATCAGCGAGCGATAAGCAATGGCTTCCATCAGCAATTATGTCATCTTCCGGGATACTTGGCATGCCATCACCTCTGTCGCTGATCACGATAGTCTAGATACTTGTTGACCAGGCGGTCAATCTGAGTATTCCAATGTTCGGTCTGGACCTCAATGCAATCATGACGCGTGCGAGGGTCCACATAACGACTAAAATGGATTACTGAGTGAGATCACAGCTTGAAAACAATGCGCACATACCAACCAGATAATGACGCAATGTGCTGTGAGAGACCATCAAACGCCTCATGTTCCCCACCCTCATAACTGAGGTCCAGTCCTTCCTCGCCTGGGGGTGCTGTATATGGCGCTAAGTCGGTGTCGAACCCATTATCCATCATCATGGTTTCAACCATGTCTCGCTCAGCTGATGTCATTTCTGCAACACAATTGTGAGAGTGAATTAGCAAGGTGATTTGGTTGGTGCACCTTGCAGTTGTTGCTGTCTTTTATGGTTTACCTCCTCCAAGCGCTCATTTTGTTTGCCAGCCGCTAGCACTTTGGAGTGCCTGCTAGAACCACTAAAACCATGCCTGATGGTGGCACGCGATAACCCTGAGACCTTCTTGGCCCTTGTACCGCGAGAGGCCATTGGGAAGCGATCTGTGCGACTGTAAGTAGAAATCGTGAACAGCGGGATTGCCCACTCTCACGTTAGTAGGAGACCTCTGTGTGACTGTAAGTAGAAATCGCGAACAGCGGGATTGCCCACTCTCACCGTTGACGTTGAGCCTGGAGGCGATGCGATGGTGATAACAATAAGGGGAGTTAGTAGGAGACCTCTGTGCGACTGTAAGTAGAAATTGCAAACAGCGGGATTGCCAACTCTCACCACTGACGTTGAGCCTGGAGGTGATGCGATGGTGATAACGATAAGGGAGTGGGAGACCTCTGTGCGACTGTAAGTAGAAATCGCGGACAGCGGGATTGCCCACTCTCACCGTTGATGTTGATCTTCGAGGAGGATGGGTGATGCGGCAGTGAAGGGACCTTAGCGTCAATGGCTGGGTGAAGGCAGAGCAGGCGTGTTGACGCTGATCTGCTCGTAGGACGGGTAATTCGGCGGTGAAGGGACCTTGGCGTTGATGAATGAGCTAAGGCAGAGCAGAAGTAGAGGAGAATGACCCCGTTAGTGAGCTCAACGTCGACAAGGGCGAGCTCACTGTTGATGTCGAGGAGAAGGTGTCGTGGGAATAGCCTACATAATTTAGGCTCTGTATATTCCTAATATGTTAATTAACTATATTGGCTCATTCTGAGAATACCTTACAAGGTAGCATAAGGTAAAACATTATTTAGGGCAAGGTTTAATGCTGGTGTTGGGATTTAACGCAACTAAGCTAAGTAATACTTAGCGAGGCGCTCGATCACCCAGTATAATAATACTTACTTATTGGGTAACCCAGGTGACTACTACACGTACTTAGGGGTACTCGGATGTCACAAGTCACACATTTTTTGTGACTGCTATGATTGAACTTCAACTTGAATCTAGATACTAATGTCTACAGCGCGATTTAAGCCCGAGGTTATGTGTTATTGACCTATGTCCCTTTTTGCTCACAGCCTTGTCACAGACCAGAACAACGACAGCGGGCGGTTGTTCCTCCCTGCGGTGCCCAATGTCTCGTCCCTCAACTCTGCCTCTACCTTGACCATCCCCTTCTCGAATACCACGCCATCCCACATAGAAATCCAGCTCTCTGGGTTGTGGCCGAACATTTCAACTTCGACTTTGTCAAATTCTTTTTTCACAGGACCCTTCTCTTTGGCACCTATGTGCGCCCTGAAAATGACGGAGCCTGGCTCAGCGGAGAGCAGGCCGGCGAAAGCACGGGCCATGTGCAGCTGTTTATCCTCTTTAAACAAGTGGAAGAAGGATGTTGCGTGAATTGCAGAAACACATCCGTGTAAAGGATTCAGTGAAGTGAGGTTGTTGAGGTCAGGACTCGGAGCTCCTGTTGTCTGCACGGATGCAGGCCGAGCTATGGCAAGCATTTTCGGGTCGAAGGCGTCACCACCCATGAAGTGAGCTGGAAAGGTCTCTGGGGACGACTTGAAGAGTTCATGCCCCAGATCCCAGAGTTCTGTGATAATTGTAAGTGATGCATTGGTCATGTATCAGGCCGTATGCTATGCTCACCTTGATGGAGATCGCTTCCGATAGCCTGGGCTGCCGGAAAACCATCAAGAACCGCTTCCCTGATGACATTGCCAACTAGTAAACCGTGCATCAGCATCATGTAGACACTAGGGAGAGCACATGCAGCAGCAGCCAATGTCAAGGAAAATTGCATTCTTGCGTTCGCGTCCGAGGCGCAAAACTTGCTGATAGGCACGTGATTCTCCCAGTCTGCATCTGAAAAGCTCGATGCTTGCGTATCAACTCAGCTCAAACGTGCACACAAACATACCTGGTAAAACCGAAAAGATAGATGCACCCATAAGGGGCAACCTAGCCGTGAACAAGTTATTTTTGTTACAGGCAGAACGATGGGGTGAGGTGGCTACCTACCTTGTATGCTTTCGCTTGAACATCTAATATATGTTGCTTCAGAGCCGCATCGTCTTCAATTCCAGTTAGCTCCTTGAAAAATGCGGAGTCTTCGGGGCGCAAGTTATAAAAATTTTCGTCAAGAGGAGGGAAAGAGAGCTGGGCCTCAATTTTTGCAGGCTCTTTGACCGTTTGGCTCATCTCGCGCTTCTTGTCGACACTGGGATCCATGTAGCTTGCACCCCAACAAAGTTCAATGCTTTAAATGCTTGGAAGCTGAACCCTGGTTACCTCGTGATAAACATGTCAGCGCGCCACGGGCCAACTGTAGGCTGTCTTAATTAAAATGATGAACTTATCCGTGACGGTCCGTTGCAATCGGTCGAGATCTGGATTTTTTCATACTCACAGCCTCAGGTCATGGACTCCAGACAAAAAGCCAAAAGCTTGGCCAGGCTTTTCTTTGCTGCGGGGATCGGGTATCCCCCCTTTAGGCTCCTGTAAGGGTCTTGGATTTAAAATTTCCTTTTCACAAGTCTACTTGATTGATACGTCCGACGTGCGGGCTTACCCGGCAGTCCCTTCGTCTTTTTGACGCACGCTCTGGGCGCTCTTTGCATGACGCTCATGCTGAGCAATCTCTGCAAAAGCAGAGATTCTAATCTATACCTAACGGTCCTCACCTTTTCTCGTTTGCTCGTCAGGTATGTTGGTGGTTCCATTTCTCACGGAGAGTACTCGTCTCACTTGCTCACCGTCTCATTAGAATCGTTTTTTTTTGTCACCCACCCTGCTTTTCACCCTTCCCGGTTTATCTCGCACGCTTCACGCCGATCTCTGGCTCCGTTTTCTGATCTCTTACGGCCTGATGTTTGTTTCTACTTAATTTGCACGCAGAATCTTCCCCCGCGCGCGGGGAATCTTTTTTGCGAATCCTGGGTACCTTGCGCTGAGACCAATTAGGAAGGTCTTGGTGTGGGATGCTGTGCTGCGGCGGTGACTGAACTTTGGCAATGGACTGAAGTATTGACTTTCGCAAACGGTCAGCAGATCTTCTCCACTGGGTTTCACTGGGTCACGCTACAGTGGAAGGCCAGGGCTGTACAGCCCAGCTAGCAATGATCGACAAGAAAGCGACAGCGGCGGGACACAGGGTCCCATAGACTAGAATGTATTGTTTTACGTAGAGTACTACTTTCAAAGACAGAAATTGGATATAGATTTTTTTAAAAAAAGAAAGCGACAGAATTTCGGTTCATTTACCAACACCCTGTATATATTTTTCTGCTACTTGCTGGTATGTTTCACCTAATGCCATAATGAATTTGCAATTAGCGAACCTGAATATGATGCTGTAAGCCCCACTAATATGGCGAGATCTTCAGATTTTGACTCACCCAGCTTGATTATATAGCTGTGCAGTCCAGGCCCAGGTACCGTTCGTGTTAATCCTCCTCGAGTATCCCTTTCCTTTTCACTCTCTACGTACGTATCCTGTGCATTGCGAATTGCGTCTTTGAGATATTCACTTGATGTACGACGTTTGGCTCGGAGGAAGAGTCGTGTTCAAAGGTTTTTTTTCTCGCCCAGCACTTACAGTTTCTGTGCTTCAGGAATTAGTGGTGTCGCAAATCCCCGTTCTCTAGCCCAACTCGTTGCAGGTAATGAGGCCTGATGCCGTCAAATCCGTCCAACGAGTCCCTCCTCGATCGATTTGTGACCCGCATAGCGGCAGAGCAGGAAGGGCTATTTTGCGCTGTTCGATTGCCACGGCCCTCCTATGATCCCCGACAGTCTCCCATGGTAGTGGGAGCTGGTTTCCGGGGAGAGTTCCGAGCTGCTGTGTATGACCGCTACCTGACCTCATTGCACAAGTGACAAGAATGTTGTGTTGCAGGTTCAGAGGAAAATGCCAACAGGATATCGGAATCGGGGTTTTTAAGCACCGATTTTGTTATACATACCGCCTACCACCCCTGCTGATTTCTGTCACGACCTTTCACGACCTGACTCTTCCGCGCGTGTCTTTCATTTATTTATATCATAGACGTAGTGTACTTACTTTTCGTTTGTTTACTATCACATCTGAGCTTTCCGCATGAGATTTCTCCTCACTCTCCTCCGCTCGCCGCCTAAGCCTTCACTCTTGCCCCATTGCAAATACGGCACCCGGCCCTTCTCTGCACCTGCAACACCGTTATTCGCGTCTGTAAAATCAAGCATTCCCCAGATAGGCAGCTCCAGCTCGCCCTTGACGATGACCCGGCAACGCGCAAGAATAGCGGGGGGAACCGGGGTGAGGACGTGCATATGAGATGAAGTGGGCGATATAGCGCGAATGAGGGCAAGACCATGACAAGTGGAGGTTGAAGGTACGGGCGGATGTCTGGCTTGGGTGTAGGGCAATTCTCGAGCGTCGGAGGAGTCGGAATATACCGGATCTTCGGTTCCAGGCTCGCATTCGACAAGGCCAACGATCGCGCCGTTTAAGACGTTGGAGATCTCCGAGGGAATCACGTCTTCGTATCCTGCGCCGATCAGGATAACTTGGTCAAATGCCTGGCTCCAGTCAACTTCATACGGATACCGGGCGCAGAGAGGGTGAGAGGTGTCCCATTTCATCGCTGTTACTTGACGAAATGGTGTTGATGGAGACGGTGTAATAGATGGGAATATGGCATGGAAGTAGGACAAGATATTGAAGTTGCGCTGGTCGACGGCATTAAAATGCGTGTTCGTCAGGCTTGGCGATATTGCTTCGAGGGTGTACTGAAATGCCTTGCTTGGCGGAGATTGGTTGTGAAGAGGTTCGTAGGTGAGCTGCGCGGTCGGCCATCCTTTCTCTTCTAGACCAATGATCTCGAATACGTGAGTAGGCTCCGCGAGTTCCTCGATCTTGGCATTCAAGTCAGCACCAAGACCCTTCGTCCATCCCATAGTATTGACCACTAAGGGAATTACGTCGGTGGTTCGTGTATCGGTTGACTCGTCATCCGGGAGCGAAGTTTGAACCTCAAGCCTGTACGTTTCGAAGAGCGCTTGGATGGCTGCGAGATAGTGTGCCGGACTGCATCGCGGTGAGGTTGCGCCAACGTAGTGCGCTCGGTACGGAAGGCTGGGATGAGTAGGGGGAGGGCCTAAGATAGAAAAATATATCGAGGGCTCTAGAGAGAGATATAGTAATCACCCACCAAATATCGGGCTGTCGAGAATGTTTAGAGCTACCAAACCTCCAGCTGTAAATTCGGATTGCCCTACATCGCATTCGAGATATGCGACGCGGTGAAATCTACAAAGTTTCATTAGCGGCATCAATCTACGTAAAACTGCAAACATACCTCGTCAAAAGCCTGTTCACAAGCGTCCGAGAAAAGGTGCTTTTTCCAGACTTTTTCGGACCCTTGACAACATATACTGAAAGTGGTGTGGGATCTGCTGAAGATGGCGGCGTATTTGCAGCGCTCAGGGCAACACTCCATGATTCAGGCAGCACGAACGGTAGCACGTCCCGTGTAGTGTGCGTCACCTGTAGGATTAAGGCGATAAATGAGCATTCCGTACGTTTAAAGATTGCACGCGTACCAAGTTCACGCCAGGTCGTATTACTTCCGCCGAGCTTCGCTGCCAACGCGAAGGATCAAAAACGCCATCGAAGACGCGACACACACGTCCGAGTCCTTCGACGCCGGTATCGAGCGATTGAATCGCTACTACAGCCCTACCGTGAATATTTGTGATGCGAGGAGGAAGGGAATGTGCATTTGAGTCGGGAGGTGCATCCGACGCGACGCATCGTAAGACGGGAATCGGAGCGGAACGAGGAGCAAAAACACGGTGAGCGACCTTTGAGGCAGACAACGTCACGCCGAGGATGGAAATAGACCCCTTCAAAACAGTAAGAGTGTATGCGCCTAAAAGCGCGAGGGTCTCCTCCCGGTCCATGCAAAGCACCGAAGTCTCGTTTTGCAAGCCCATGGCACTGACTTCATTGGGGGAGAGTTCGTAAATGTTGAGATCCCGAGTGGGTCTGAAGGAGGACAGCTGGGAAGGCTGGGATACCGAAGGCTGGCGATATAGTGGTTCCATGGAGACGCCTGGGTTTGGTCCTTCCTCGACCTCGGAGTCGTCAAACCCTACTGGCAGCTGTCCTTGAGCCTCCGACTCTGAATCCGAGCTTGATCCCACCATGATCACATCCTCTTCTCTCTCAAACGTGTCCTTCGACTCGAAATACCGAGTGGTAGCCCGCGCTCGCTCTGGAAGTACTCTAGCTTTCTTGTTGGTCCGTGATGAAATTTTTCCGTTGACAGAAGTAGTTTTGCGTTTCGAGGGAGGATTTGAGTTGCGCGTGGGCTCGGAAATAGAATCCGGTGGTGGTATTGAAGGCGTCGGTGTCGGCGAGGGCTGCTTAGAGGAAGCAGCTTGTGCTGCTCTTCGTGCTGCGATTGCGCTGAGCATGGCTCGATGGCTTGATCTGAAAAACGAGTCCGCCTCCTGTCCTAATGCGGTCAAGCGCCAAATTCTGCCACAGGCGTCAATGATTGCAATCCTCGTCAATCTCTTAGACTTGCCTCTAAGGGGAGACCAACGAGTCACGAAAACTGAAATCTATAACCGTATTACCAGACGAGCCCTATAGCGGCAATCAATTGTACTACATTGGTTAAAACACGTTAGTATACACTGGTACACGGGAGACGGAAAACCAGCTTTTAGGTATCAACAAAACTAGGTTTTTCAATGTTCCGCTCGGACAATCTAAACACCTCGAGGTATTCATTCACCTTGCCCCACCTAGGCTCGTCAGAGGGAATGCGCCACCACGAATATCTAGGTATTACTACCTCCTTCACTTTTGGAAAAGCTAGGGAGACGATGAGAGCAAAAGCTCTAGGATCTTCGACAGTTGTTTCCGCAAGCACGAGATGCTGAAGGTCGTTTGCGCCAACCATCGATGCAGGACGCTCCTCTATCCCCTCCAATACACGTGCGTCGATCGCTAGGTGAGCGCTCCTCAAACGAGGGCACTTGTTCACCAGTAAGATGAGGCCGCGCAGAGTGATGGGGGATGGCCTTACTCGCCCGGGCCCATCTCCGTCATTCAGGGTGATGTCTTCCAGGCACGGCCAAGAAGAGCCCATAACAGCTACCTCCTCGTCTGAGAATTGAAAGGATTTCACCATCGAGAGATGAAGCTCTCGCAACTTGGAGAATCGAAGCAAAGGTTTGATGGTATCCATATCAATGGATGCAGCTGGGGGAAGTTTGTTGGACTGGAATCGAAGACTCTGCATAGATTCACATCTCCGTTGATTTGACAAGGCACTGAAAAACTCCTGTAAACCTTGAAGGGACGACCCTTTGGTCGCATTGATACGCAAATGAGAAGGCGAGGGTTGGACAGTCTGAATAAATGCAGTGATGTCAGTCAGATGGCGGGAATTCATCCCAAAGCTCTTGATCCGAGAAAAAGGTGGAATCCGAGGGAGAGTAGGGTGCGGGAACTGTGAAAAATCGTACTGATGACCACTAGGGATAGTAAGGTCCAGTTCGGTCAACGATGGGTGCCATGCAATGAAAGTGATCGCCGCTTGGCTAAGTTCATCGCAACGAAGCGTCTGAAGATAGGGGAGTCCCATGATTACATCTGAGACAGTGGCCTTGATGCGCTCATGCGAGCCGTAACCGAAAAGACGGAGAGATGTTAAACGAGGGCATAAAGTGGCAAGAGGTGAGATAGACAGCGGAATATTGGGAAAGTCAACAGGATAAATGTGGATAGTAAGATCTGTCATAGATGGTACAAAGAAAATATCGAGGAGAGGGTAGTCTTCGGGGATGAGGTGGCGACAATCAAGTCGCTGCAAGTTTGGGAGGGGAGGCTGAGTAACGGGCTGCTGTCGAAGAGCTATCAAGACGTTGTGATAAAAGGGCACCTCTTCATGACATTGGGATATTGTCAAGGACAGGACTCGCGGGACATATTTCTGCAGAACCTCCCAATCACTGGCGTTCAGGATGTTCGTATGATCCTAGTAGTATTCGGCCGTTAGTACTCAGTAGGAACTCTGTTGTAATAAACCTACATCGAGATACCACTGATCGCCCGAGTGCGGTAAGCATTCTACCAAAGGATGAGGAAAGTACAGATCTCCCCACAACACATCCAGCGCGGGTCCGTGGAATATTCGGCATGTCCTCGCAAGAGCCGCAAGAGTCTTCCGCCCAACATCATCCCCTAGTACTGAATATTTCGCAGAGGGTTCAAGTTTATTGACATGGCGGAAGAGTATGTAAATGATGTCATCCAACTGCAAAGCGCAGTGCATTGTAGACCCGAGGGCAAACTGACGAGTTGAAAAGTCAGCAGAAAAGATGTGCTAGAAGCCGACTGTACTTACACTGTTTGGCGTGCTAGGATTCGCGGAGACTGCGATCCGTGAGATGGTGATACAGTAATTCTTTACAGAGATAAGAGTATCAGGAAGACTAGGAACAACCAACGAGAGATAGTCTAAGGAACTGGGACATGTCAGAGAATAATAACGCCAAGCGTAGACATCGGTTGATCAAGGAATCGGGTGCTTTAGCGAGCACTGGTATTTTGACCCGGCCACTGCACCAATCATGTGCGAGTTTTTCCTTCTAAACTAATATGGCTATCAATATGTGGAGAGACAATCTTGCATGACAGCGTCCATTGAAGACCTAGTATTATTGTCAGCGAGCTCTATTCGCTTGTGGAGCCAGTCCTCAGCATTGTATCCTCTGATACTGGGCCTACTGTTGTCATCACCTTTAACTCTGGCAAGTGGCAAGTATTGACCAAGTACATCTTTAATGTTGGTAAGAACTCTACCTGCGCGTTTCTCCAGAGTAGGAGGCACTGAAAGAAGACATCCCTGAGTATCGATTCCTTATTCTCTAAGCGATGGCGTTGGGGGCTTTGACACTGCGGGTATTCGGACTTGAGTATGCGCTCCGAATTGAACACAGGACAAAACGTACTCGGCTGGAAGTTGACCCGGGGGTGTGGAACATGCTCAGACCCACTGTATGTTGACAGTAGTGCTGCCAAGCTTGTCAAGATCTCCTAGTTTGCACGTGCGTCACACTCACACAGCGCTTTCTGGATACTGTGCAACTTGCGGTTTCTTGACATGCTAACGATCATCAGGTACTGGGCGGCGGTCTCGAGCGCGGGCCATTGTCACGTCCGTCTGAGTCAACGAAAGAGTGCTATTGATCCAAGTCAACAAAGGACGGAGATGCCTGTTATATGATGTGAAGGGTAGCGGAGGATATGATACCCAACAGGGGGAGCGCCGATCTGTCACAACAATTCATCCGCGCCTAGTCTTAATCAGCTACATCAAGCCTATTAATAAATGATTCAACCCCGACATCCCAGTCTACTCCACACGCCTGTACGCTTGGAATAAATCTGTTTCTGACGCTTCTCACAATATCTCGCGCGCCATCTCATCACGATGCGGAATTGACGACGTACCAATCCGATTCAACATCTCCAGGGTCGCTTCTCCTTGAGACCTCCCATCTGCATCATTGTCATGATTTACAACACAGTAGAAACTTCAAGGATAACTTGTACGGACAAGACTACCCTGCCAGGGGAAAGAACGATATGTGGTGCCATGTTGTTGAAGGTTCGCGCGCAGCTGTGTCATCAGGAACGGCTAATAACGCCCTGCGGGAGAATCTGTGTGCTCGTAGATACATTGAGACCCCTGGAGTATCCGTCAAGGCGAATAAGCTCGGGAGAAAAAGACTGCCTTCGGGCGGAAATGGTGTGTTCTACAATGGTAGTGAATCAGTACAAGTACAAGTACACTATGTGTATCAGTAGATAAATGCATAATGCAGACTCACCCATGACGCATCAGACACGATTGTCGTTGTCAAAATGCCTCGTCGCGTTGCGTCACATTTGTCACACGTATTTGACACGCTCTGTCACGCGACGTGGTGTCGCTGCTCCGAGTCGTCTTGCCATCCCAATAAGTAGTAGTGACTATTTCTCTGTCGAAGAATGCCTGCTATTAGGACACAAATGCACTCTATGAAGGTTGCCATCAATGAATGTAAGATAATAACCTCAACGGCAACTGCCATAGTCGAGGAGGAAATGCAGGACCTTGCAGACTGTAAGCGCGGATGTCATCTGACTCGGATCAATTCCAGAACCCATCTCATGAAATTGTGTTTTACAGGCAAGATGTATTATCCCTTAAGCGAGAACGAACGCAATGCCTTCAAGACGTGCGACGGCAAGGCAAGCATCTTGCGTTGTGACTGCCTAAGACAATTCCTCAGTCCATGATTCTCCCAGCGCGTTACTCCGCACCGATGGGCGGTATACGATTTCACTAGAACAATTCCTTGTGGTCGTGTCACGACGTACAAGGATATTTGCGTCGCTCTCGGGCGAGGCTCACCGCGATCAGGTGCGCGTCTAGACCCAGTTCCTTTGTCTGCTCTCACCACCTCATTTCCCAGTTGGCTCTGCGCTTCGAAATAACCCCTTTGCCCCGTTCGTGCCTTGCCACCGCATCATCGCATCAAATCTGTACATTGGTGGTTTCTTCGGTGAGTGGGGCACGGGCGCAAACGCAAGAGGAGGACAGAAGAACACTGGTTTGCAGTGCAACAGAAAGATGGA
The DNA here is from genome assembly GCF_016628075.1 of Suillus paluster. NCBI lineage: Eukaryota > Fungi > Basidiomycota > Agaricomycetes > Boletales > Suillaceae > Suillus > Suillus paluster. The sequence continues at coordinate 87,134 of NW_024537620.1, forward strand.
TATGCTCGCAAAGGAGGGCGTTGAGTTTTCTGCAGACGGGTATCTTGCGGACGAAGCTCTACTCTGGGCCGGGAGATGCTAATGTCCTTTCCTGTTATTCTGTATGGTCACACCACAGTTCGCTGCTGGGTATCCCCACTACGTCGTTGCCATTGACCGTTCGAAGTTTGAACAATACATCAGTAAAATACCACGGTTCTTAATTTAACTTATTACGAACTTATTTTACTTGGTTTGGCGCCCAAGTGCGTCAAGATGTTTAAGGCTTCGATTTGACTTGGATGGCAACTTGAGTGTCTTACCATCAAGCCGACAAAGACGCTCAGACAATTAAAGTATTTTTAAGACAAATTTTGAACTTAAGCATTGCAAGAAAAAATGAATATATTAAGATGCCAGCTCGAAAGCATGGTGATCAATGAACCGATTTACGTAGAATCCTCGATATACATCCAGAGAATCGTAGAATCGAAGGCCGCGTGGTACGAGCTGAGTACCGAATATTGGGAGTAAGTGAGCACCGCGAATGATACTGTCGATATGGATGATGGACAAATCGCGAGAGCCGTCTTCATTGAAAGACGGTGCCACCATCCACATTCCTGTGAGCTCGTCTCGTTCCTCGGCGATGCGATGGAACCATTGAACGAGGGCACATGGGTATGTGTGACTGTTAGTAAAAGTAAAAGAGAAAAAACAGAATATTCGAACGACATCCATGCTCAACATTCCATCATGCCTATTGTCCGTGTTGACGAAGGCGCAGTCAAAGCGAGCTGGTCCCTTGCGCCACGAAGGCACAACGCGAATGTGCTCACGGCGCATACCAGTGATTCCACTCGGATCACTGGGTGCGATAAATGTTGCAGCGGCTGAATGAAATATCTTGATTGGTCCCGTGTAGGATGGACAGTCGCGAAGGGGGACATCGGCAGAAGAATGGTGGTTGTCCGCGTGTATTTGGTCGTACAGGAAGAGGCGAATGAGGGTCGGGAACGATGGGATGTCGAGTTCGTCTGCGAGATCAGCAACGGTACGGGCGCGTTTTCGTTCTGAACGGTGTGTTAAGAACGAAGGTCACAGTGAGTAGAGGGTTGGATACGCACGAAAGGTCCGTGCTAATTGCACATCAGCAATGACATCCACGTCATCTACAACACCCTGATCCTCAACATCGTCAAAGTCGTCACTCTCGATAGCAAAGGGGTTGCTTCCTGCATGCGCTGGGTTTGGTTGGACCTCTGGGTCTCCATTGTCGTTGTCGATATATGAGGGATTCTCAACTAGAAATTCAGTGAGTAAAATTCAATTAAAATAAAACAGACCACATACCAAATGAATTGTAGTAGCTGAAGGCACAAGACCCTTTGAGCATGCCGCGTGTTGTGAAATCAACTCTTGCTGCAGCGACTTTGTCCAGGCGCTGATTGGTAAGGAGCATCTGGCTGAGCGTGTTGTACTTGCTTGAACGTCGCCATGGTTGCTTTACCGCCTTGATATGTTTTGATTCCATGATTGACGAGCAGAGGCCGTTCGGAGCACTGAACATTCGGATGAGAAGCTCGTAGTGGATGAGAGAGTGTTGTCGGGGTAGGGAAATGTTGAAGCTGGACACCAGTAGTCTGGAAAATAGTCCGGTAAGTATGAAAACGCCCAAGGGCATCTTTCAGCGCTGCGAGAGTGTCGTCCGTCACTACGTTCGCGCGCACGATGTAGCAGAACTCTAGCAAGGCTCAAAATGCCCGAACCATATCATCTGGTACGTGGCCCTCGATTGCTGGTAGATAGACCTAGATAACAGCTGTGTAAATTTGATAAACGTGAGATAGTGAATGAAAATGTACCTTCATCAAAGCTTTGGAGTCGTCACCTGTCCATTGTGAGAATCCACAGGCCTTGTGGAAAGCGTCGTAGGCCAGGGAAGGGCGGCGCGGAAGCAATTCTAGTGTATTGTCAGTAATCACAACAGGCAGCGGCAGATTGAAAATACCTTCGGTCAATATCATCTAAAATCGCCTTGGCGCGTGTTTTGCCGTGCGTGAGTTTGAGGTATTGACCCACCCATTCAACAAGGTGGTCCTTGAAGGTTCCTTTGATGAGCTGGTGCAGTATGTCGGGGGCAAGGAGCTCGTGAATGTCGGCACGAGGAAAGTTGTTGGTGAAGGGCTATGAAGTGCAACCGTTAGTTCAACAATGCACAAATGATATGGGGGGAAAACATACCACTAACTCGCCAATGATACCATACTCGTCCCAAAGTATACCAAAATCTATAGAATCCACAAGCGCATCAGTATGTTCGCGTGACCGAGAAACACCTCCTTCATCAAGACTTGAGGGAAATGCAAGGCATCTGTGAATACAAATGAGACTTTGCAAAGTAAAACCAGAGAGAACTAAAAGGGGGGAGGGGGGGGGAGGGGGGGGGGGGGGGGGAACACGGCAGATACATTGAGGACATCGCGTAAAACTTCGAGGAGGATCCCTCTGGGGGTCATGAATGCGGATACGAACAGGCGGTGTCCTGATGATCCCTGGGGGTCATGAATGCGGATACAAACAGGTGGTGTCCTGATATGAATGCGGATACGAACAGGCGGTGTCCTGAGGATTGCTGGGGGGTCATGAATGCGGATACGAACAGGTGGTGTCCTGATGATCCCTGGGGGTCATGAATGCGGATACGAACAGGCAGTGTCCTGAGGATTGCTGGGGGGTCATGAATGCGGATACGAACAGGCGATGTCCTGAGATGAATGCGGATACGAACAGGCGGTGTCCTGAGGATCTCTGGTAGCCACTTACCTTCCACACCAATCTTTGACCATGCACGCCAATACTACCTGCTCTTCGTAGTCTGCAATGTAGGGTCCAAGGCCATATATAATGCGCCGGTAGTGTCCGTCGCCACACCGTGTGACCTCTGGAGTTGTCATTCCAGGTTTGAGATTGGCGAAGATCCTGGACAACGAGGAGTGAAACAACTGCTTCTTGAATTTGCGGTATCCAAGTTCATCTGTATTTCTTTTTTCCACTGCATACAACGGTGTAAGCTTCAAAGTAGATTAGGAGAGAATTAGGTACATACTCTTAGGGATCGCCAAAAATCCAACCAGAGCCAATGCGTTGCGATGCGCCCGCCGGACGTTATTGTGAACGTTCCCAATCGAGAGATATAGAGGGTAGTAGTCGTTTTGACCAGTAGCGACAGACACCATCGTCTTGTCACTGCCTACAATGATGGGAACGAAAGCCGCACCATGCGTTTGTGGGTCCTGTGCAATTTGGTCCTGTACCTGACATCAATATGAGAATATACTAACAGACACAAAATACATACTGCTTGCTGCCAGGCCCAGTCTCCTGACATGAAATCCTTATAGCGGCGTTGCTCATCCTTCTCCTGAAATTCACGGTAGGGCATATAATCAATTCCACCTTTGAAATCTGGATTTGCGAGCATGTTCTTGACGACGGTATGAGGGTCCCGGAACCAAACCTCGTGCGACTGTTCCATCCAAAGTGGACACTCTCCAGCAGGTTTATCGCCATTGTACTTCAGGGAGAAGCTTTCCCATGCGACATCGCCTAGCGGTGTTGCGTCGATAGTATTGTACAGGTCCTTGTAGTCGGCAAATGGTGGATTGTCACGATGAACAGCGAGAGTGATTCCCCACAAGTAGAGAATCTTGTTTATATCACCAGCGGACATCTGGTTTTCAGTGTACATGAAATCTGCGCACTCAAATTCCAGTCGGTTGCGATACGGAGTCCAGTCGTCAGGACTTTTTGCTGTGTATGGTGGAGGAGGAGTGCCAGGGTCAACAAAGTTGCCATTCTCGTCACAAATACGACCTGTGGGTATAGGTTTTAATCAGAGACAAGCCGGCACCGCAGCACAACTATTGACTTACCAGTCAGCGTCTCATGATAATCACGAATAAGTCCATGCTTCGACTCCCAGAGCTCATTGTTGGTGCGTCTGGGAGCTTCTTCATCTTCAATTTCTTCAACAGAGGCGTGTTGTGTGCGTTGCGATCCAGGATGGGTAAACGAGTGGCTATGGGCCGAGCTTTGATGAAGTTTCAGCCCAGAGGAATTTTTCAACCAGCGTTTGCAGCCTGGGTAGGGACACTGGATGCGGCGGGCGCTAAACGCTCGTCGTTTGAGCTGCGCATGAGGGATCTCGTCTGGCATGATGGATGGGAGGCTAACTGAAAAGCGCAAACCATTAGCAAACACACTAGGGAGAATGTAATGTAATACATACAAAACAGGGTGCGCGACACGTAACTTAGAGTTTCAAAGTCCATAGTGACCGCTCAACCTTACACCAAATTTTCTCCTCCACAAGCCCGACCGTTCAAACAATGGTGCGCCCAAACACTCGTCCTAAAAATGTGAACCAGCATCCTGGTGAGATCCTCCTCCAAAACAAGAGGAAAAGGCGCACTGCTCGTCAAATCCAGGAAGACAACGACCAAGCCGAGCATGAGCGGCAGGAGAAAGAAGCCGCTGATCAACGCACCACCGAGAAGATTGCGTCTATTGAAGACAAGAAGGCATTGAAGGACTTGAAGATCCTTTTGCATGCGCCAAAGCCTCGGCCTCGGGCGCGTCCTGTGTCGAAGTCGAAGGTGAGCCAGCCGAACATTGAGGATGACGAGGAGATTGTAGAAGCAGCTGAGATGGGGGATGTCGAAATGGAGGACATTGCTGCAGGCGATAATGATGGAGATAAGGACTTTCAACCAAGGTAAGGTTCCAGGAGACTCACCATACACAGAGACTGACTATGTTGTATCCAGTGAGGAGGAGAATGAAGAGGTGCAGCCGAGGAATAAGCATGTCCAGAAGACAGCATATCATGAGGCTGTCCATGCTGAGCGAAGTGTTAATAATACAGGCATCAACATGACTCACAATCAGAATTTGAAGGTCGATATATCAGATCAGGCTGATCCAACGGCACGTGGTGACCAGAAAGGCAAGAAAGGAGTGTAAGTCGATTATTGTTCCCATCTGCCATGTTGTTACTCACCGAAACGACTCTTTTTCATCTTGATCACCTCAATCAATTCAGTGCGGATGTCTGCGCCGCCAAGGATGACTATGCAGGGATGGGGAAAACAAAGGACTGGGCTGAGAAACTTGCAACAAGCAAGTTGCTCCGCCCTCAACTTGAAAGCCTTCGCACTGAATCACACAGACGGGTGTCTTCAATCACCACCTCAACTGCTGTTTCAAGGATCTCGAAAGTCACTAGCGCCAGGGCTAATCCCACTGGCAGCCCGCACCCCACAAACAATGTTCAAGTCAATCTCGAAGAACCTACCACAGCGTTTCTGGACGAGGACGATTCACTTGAGCGTGAGGCTGCTTTCAAGGCTACCAAAAAGCCTGGTGCCAGGCATACGACTTCTGCGGTATTTCTTTCATTTTTCATGCATTTGCATCACACTTACTCCCCACTCAGGATATATTGGAAGTCAGTGATAACAGTTTATCACCGCCTCCATTGCGACCAAAGAAATGCTCACCAATAATGGCAAGGACCGAGTCCTTATCCTCCCCCCCTCCTCGTGCCCCTCCTTCTACGCAACCATCCAGAGCCACCGCCAGGTTCATCCCGACTGAGCCCGTTACTGACTTGTCAACGGACATTGACTTTGGCGAGAGTGAGGACACATCACCGCCCCCTGCTCCTGTATCAGCAAAAGGCACCAAACGCCTAACAACTTCAGTAAGCCGGTACTTATTTTGTGATACCCTTCTCATTTTCTCTCCGCTAAACATAGACTGGCGTCAGCATCAATAGCCAGCCCCCCCCTTCGAAACGAGCAAAGACAGAGCCGCAGAGCAAGAGTGTCATGTCACGCTGCGATGGCAGTGGCGCCAATCACCGGTACCAGAACGATGACCTTCCTGAGGGATGCCAGGATGGTAATACCTGGCGCCGGGTGTTCATACCAACTGTCGCACACTGGGCTGGTGGAGAAGTTGAGCCTTGGGGTCCTGAAGACGAAGATTTAAGGGACGCCATGCAGGAGATCTGGAACTACATATACCGGGGTAAGATTCAGCACGAGATCTCTAGATCTGGTGCCGTTTTAAAAGTGGTAAGTCTAGTTGTTTTTCAGTCATTCAGATGTTAACCAACATTTAGGCCAAACAACGCCTTATGGAATGGCGTGGAGGGTTCGGTATCGCAGCATGCTCCATCCTCACTGCATTTTTTGCGCAGGACGCTGATTTTTTGGATCCTGCGGCTCGCGAGGACTTTTCAAGGGCCATGCTGAAGCATAACCGGTTCATTTTCAGGGATAATTCAGGACTCGTTCCCAAGGTAAGTGGCTATAATAATTACTGTGAAACCATCTAATTATTTGTTCAAAGGACTGGACGGGTATGTGGAGATCCCCCTTCGTACTTCAGACATTCACATCACACCTCAATTTCACCTTCGGCCGTGTTGAAGTCCCCAACCTTGACACCGAGAGCATTAGCGCGCGGGCTGCATTTGCCCTCGCCGTTACTGCTGTAAGTCATTCAATTTCTACCGTTCATTGTCTAAAAATAATATTTTCAGGTTTATCGTACTCTTCAGCTCATCATTGATGGGAACCTCACCTTCAAAGTCGTTCAAGAATCCCGCAGCAAACGCAAAGGTGCAAAGACCGACGGCGGCGATATCTGGACCCCCATCATCACGAAGGGCGAGCAGTTTGCTTTCAGCAAACCTATCTGGGGGCACATGACCGTCAAACTCATGGGCCCCATTGTGGCGCTTTCCGACTGATGCCTTCGCGAGCATTGTTGGGGAGGCACAACAGTATGCCAAGCACGCGAAAAGCATCGGGAACTCGAGGACTACCACCAGTGAAGCGCCTGACGAGGATGATGTATTTGCTGACCTCTTTGCATTCCGTTGAAGCCGCTCGGCGCTGTTTTTTTTTGTCGCTCATTATATCCACGTCCCATGCTCCCCGCCGTCGCCTATTTTATTTTTATCATCTGTCTCTGATCGCATCTTGTTGGCCTTGCATACTTAGAGCTTATTTTGTCTTACTGTATAAATTTAAGTAAATTCAAGTTCTATTAAGTCTTTTGTTGGTGTAAGACGAGAGGCTTATGTTAAGATTAAGGTCTTTGAGAAAGACCGACTTATATTGACTTGGCCGCAAATTTAAGCTCATTAAGTAAATTTAAGAACCGTGGTATTTTACTGATGTATTGTCCAAAAGAAACATGAAAGAGTAAGTAATCAGCTCTAAAGGACCTTAGGGGGACGTCATCGAACCTCCCCCTGGCTTGCAGAGGACCTATTCGTCACCTTGTAATGTTCTGCACTGGCACGAGGACTCATAGAGTCTTGGGTCGAATTGCAGCATTCGTGTGTCTTTCACTGAGGGAGTTCGTCCATGTTTGGCGCTGTTAGGATCAGAAGGTTTATATCATGTGACCAATGCGTCTTGGACGCGTCAAACAATTTCAAATTCATTCGTTGACCGTATACCCGCATGCATAGCTATAGTATTTATGAGGCATAAAGTCTCATACCTGAAGACTTAATTCCTACTTGCAACGCCGCAGAAGACTCAGAAAAATTGGTTCTGGTAGTGTCCTTCACGGCGGGTTCACCTTGTCAGCGCGAAATACTGTGGTCTCGAATCTCTCATGACTTGCCGATGGCGTTGCGAGTCTCTGATGACGTCGGTGCGTTGTGACGCCTCCAGCCTGCATCAAATCCCTATTAGGAAAATATTATATCGACAACCAAACAATGTCAGCCGCCGTGTTGGTGGATATAAACCCCCTCCGTCCCGCTTCACTCCTTCATCAACTCTTCCTTCCTCTCATTCATATTCACAGCTCTTAACTTGTGTCCTCCTTATGTCGGGTGCTCGAGCCGAGTAGGTGGCAGACTTGGAGGCACATGGCATCCTACAGACACTCGTCTTTCCCACCACTAGCCCGCCTTAGATCTTACCCGCCGGGCGCCATGTTGTACGTTTTTTGTTCATAGTGCATCCCTGTGTATCAGGCGATTGATTTTCTCTTGATTGCGCCCAGGTATGGCCGCGGCGAGCTGACATCAAGACCGCAGGTATGTCTCTTCCCGACGCCTTCTTACTTACATACTAACCGATATCGACCACGTCTAGGTTTTCGCGGAAGACTCCAACATGCACTTACCTGTATACTAACTGACATCTACCACGCCCAGGTTTGACGCACACCTTAAATTTTGTCCGCCAGACACCATATAGTACGTGTCTTGCTCATAGTACTCCCAGTGTCTAGACGACTAACATTTTCTTAATTGCACCCAGGTCTGGCGGCGAGCTCACACTGGATGCTGCAGGTATGTCCTTTTCTCGCCGCCTTCTTACCTACCTACTAACCAATATCGACCAGGTTTTGACAGGAAACTCCAGCACGCCTTAAGGTTTACAAGTTGATAACTCGATCAACTGCTGACCTTCGCGGGCGCCGTTCGCGGCGCGGACGGTGCGCAGGTGATTGGACTTGCGTCCTCTGACCCTCTTCAAATCGCGTTTGCTGGCCACATTCGCTGAGGCTCTCAGCTCTCCGACTGCTCTCCGCCCTGCATGCCTCCTCAGCATCTCCCCGGTCTAGTCACTGGCCCGCACGTGGCTTAGGCATCCCGGCCTACGTCAACTCAAAATTCTCGTTGCTCCGTCAGCTCGGGCACGAGTTGAGGGGGTACTCTTCACTTTCACCTTCTCGCTCCGCCACTGACATTGCGCCATCTTCAGGGCATCGGCGGTCGCCGCATCGTCCACGTCGGGACCCTGCGGTGGCTCGGGGCGTGGAACTGATGTTCCGCCACGTTCGCACCTCAGTGGCGGCCGGGTCGGGTGTGGCATCGTTCAGCCTGCTTCCTCGCCAAGAGGCTCAATAAGCCGAGGTCGTCAGCGTGAGTAAGCCCACCCCGGGTTGATAAACAAAATCACCCCGACCATGCACATGCCCTGGACGACATGAAGAATGACGACACAAGGATCTCACTTCCGATCCTAGTTTTTGTCCTTTATGGGGTATTGATATCTTTCGATATCCGGGTCGTCAGTATTTTTCACCTCATCTTCTTCGTGAGACTGTCTTTCTTTGCTTCCTTTTTCTCTGCAGCTTACAACTTCCGTGAGTCATTGTCTCTGAAGCATATTGAAATGTTACTTATACTGCTCCTTCGTAGTCCGCCACAGTTGTTTTCATGGTGCATGTGCATCTAATCGTACGAGGTGAGTACTATATCATTGACTGATGTTGCTGGTTCTTATCTTCTGTGAAGCGTTGATATCTCTTGATATCATAATTCGCGACAAGTGTTGATATCTCTCGATATCGTAATTCGCACCGTCGATATGATGCCATGCTCATGTTTCCCCCCCACCCTGTCCTCTCTGCCTCCCTTGTTTTGTATCTCGTTGTCGCGACGGTGAGCCTCTGTTCTGTTCTCGACATCAACTTGAAATGTACTTATACGAACCTTCTCAGTGACGCATCCATTAGTTGGATGGTCGAGATTAGGCTGCAGGTGAGTCATCCTTCCATTTGAGTCACTGGTAGTCTCCGAGTCAGCGAGTCGAAGACGCCATACGACCACATTGAATGCATTCTCATTCACTGTGACCGCATGGGGTCTCTGAGTTGATCCGACGAGTGACAGTCTATCGCTCTAATTTACAGGAATAGATATGCGGTACTACCTGCAAACCTGTACATCGCAAGTGTTCTAGGATTCGCACACCATCACAACTACAGCGTCACCGCTCCTAGGGTATTGTAGGGTGAACCAGCAACTCGACATCTTTGTACTTACCCTAGCCAAACCCGTCTCGTCACTTGTTCGCTCCTCATCGTCCACAGAACTGGATGCTTCTATTAGCGTGTTACAGAAAACGCGCACGGATGGAGCATACAGCACTATCAGTCTTTACATCCCAACGACTAAAGGGTCTGCTTCCTAACCATCCTTCTCACCCTTGAGGCCGAGGAGGGCAACGATCCCATCGCGATATGTCTTCTCCGCCTTCGCTTCGCCACTCGGGGGCCATCAATATAGGGAAATCACCGTAAACCCGATTAAAGTACCCCTTCTAGATCAATCACCTGAAGATATATACCCACTTCAAGGACGATAATATTTCTGTGTTCCCCTTACCAGTTCATCCCGACGTCCGGCCCACAGATTTGCCCTCGGGATCGGTCATGTCGCTGCACCGTGACATCAATGTCGTTAACAGGAGATCACCTGAGGCTCAATACCTGGATAGCGACATATTCCCCGTGCCCAAGTATTCTCTATAAGGTCAGAAAGTTTTCGGCGTACATTCAGTCCAACTCCCTTTGCTCATGTCACGTAACTTTACAATTTTGGTAGCCACATATCTCCCATCCAACACCGACTGCATGCGTGCGCGCATGATCATCGACGTCCGTCTACCATGGCCACGACTATGAGACTCTGAGGCGGAGGCGAATGGTCTCTTCCACCCGGCCGTATTGTCCAACGAGCCCCCAACTTTGTCCGAGAAGCCGGGTCATGCACATCACTATTCAATACAGGTCGATTGGCATGAGTCGCACAATTCAGAGACGCGATTATCAACTTCGTCGCAATTATGTCTTGTCCCTATGTTGTGCGATACCAGATCTGTGTTCGAACCAATGATATAATTTTGAACCTCAGTCTTACCTACACGTTAGGAGCAGTCGCCTTGGGCTCTGAGTCAACACACTGGAAAATGCAATGCAAATGGAAGTCGAGATTAGGCGTAATACATATCAGCGAGTTATACAGTCCTATAGTGTGAAATATCATTCCTTGGCCACAACCGGCGCGCAGTCATAGTTGGATGCTACATGCGAAGCCGTCAGATCGTCTCAAGAAAGTAGGGTAATGACGCACGAAATTGATTACACGCCAATGTGCATGAACACGATGCGCTGGTCCAAGGGCAAGTCTTTCAACGACTGGACTGCTTTGTGCAGCGCTCGCGCAGCTCGTTTTGAATTCATCTTGCCGTCTCCGCAAAACTCTTTGTAGAATGCCTCGACTAAGTGTTGCACGGTGCTGTCATTGACATTCCAAAATGTCCCAATGACACTCTTCACCCCAGAAAATTGCAGGCCAGCCGCCAAGTGAATCGCTTCGTCAGGACTTTCGAAGTCACCGACTGCAGTCTGACAAGCAGAGAGAAATGCAAATTCGTGGCGAGACAGATCAGTGTGACTGATATCTAGAAGTTGAAGCGGTTCGTCGCGCATGAGAAATGCCGACTTGAAGGGTTCCACAAAGTTCTGTGTCCCGTGGCAGGAAAAATGAATCCAATGGTTATCGCGCAATATGCGCAGGGCGGCCGATTTCGTTGATTGACTACTCGTGAGTTTGGTGAAGCACACAGTCGGGGAAGGGGGTAGGAGACTCTTCACCAAGTCCAGTTCAGGTTCGACACACGGCAAAGAAAATAAATATCATGAAGGGCGGTTCTGACCAATGGCAGCGAAGGACACGGGCAGAGCCCTGTCACGGTGTTTGCGAGCCTTAATGAGCGCAGTAAGCGATGGAGTGTAGGAGGAAATGTATAGTTGCGAAAGGTTCGTTCCCTTGGGTCTGTATTCGCCAGCGGCGTGCAAGGGCAAGAAGTTGAAGAATGAAGTGGGGCACCACCATATTCGCGACCCTGGCTTTGTGACTCCGGCGAGATTTTTAACCACAGGGTGCACTACCTCGACCCACAGCTGCCTCAAAGCTTCCACTAGCTTTGCTTGTTTCTCTGCCAGCTTTGTTTCTCTCTGCGAGTTTTGAGGGCTGGAATCTTTTGCCACCGTCAACTGCAGCGCATTCACCAATCGCATGAGTCTTTCTACATCGATAGCGAGTTCTACACTGACTGGATGTCCCTTGTGTGGGACGATGATTGCATTGCAAGATGACTTGCTTGCAATGAGAAGAATGATAGGGCCATCGCGAGCGGCGTCTTGAAGTCCAGAGAACAAGGGGGCGAGTAGGAAGCGGTCGAAGTCCTCGATCTTCCGGATATCTTTTAGAACTGTGTTCCATTCCTCCACTAGACATCTGTACTTCGTAGCTCCTGCTTCTACATTGACTCTTGATGTTCCTTCTAAATGATTCGAAGGAGGTTGGTCAAGAACGGAGCTGAGGTCTCGGAATTTCTTCATCAATGCCTCTGCATGAGCGCCACGGTCCTGGAGGCTGTCAAGAGGCATGCGGAATCGCGCCATCTGGGTCCATATGAGAGTTCTGCCTTGTTCCAGCAGCTCTACAGCACGGCACACATCGCCACGACGAAGAGCACATGATGCAGCATTGACTGCGAGTGTGCTTGGGAACTCCTTCATGATGTGATGACGTGATGACACCGAAGCTGTTGCAGACATGAAAGCATCCAGAAGTTGCATGGTAGTTGCATAAGCCTCGAGCTCGGTGCCATGTGAATGTTGATCAGCATGGCGAACCCAGCTTAGACTTGTGCACAGGCGGGCTAGCAAACCGCTAGAGACAGAACTTGTTGCTGCCTTGAGATGATGCATGGCAGTATTCAGACCCTCAGTGTCTTCGCCAAGGCCTGATTGATGGGCCAGCAGATATAGGGAGGCTAGTGACTGACGGACTATTATTTGTCGAGGATCATGTTGCGTCAAGAGAGTCAAGGCACAGCGGAGATTCTCTAGCGACTCTTGGAGGTCTTGGTCATTGCCTCGGTGCTGGAAGCGGGTGGACAGTTGAGTTGCAAGGTTATTCAAGGATATGTACCGATGTGTGTGACCGACCGGGCGCAAAGCCAGCGCTTCCTTGTGAAGCATGATACCCTCATCCAAGTCTTGGTCATTGCCTCGGTGCTGGAAGCGGGTGGAGAGTTGATTTGCAAGGTTATTCAATGACGAGGACCGATCTGTGTGACCGACCGGGCGCAAAGCCAGCGCTTCCCTATGAAGCATGATACCCTCATCCAAATCTTGGTCATTGCCTCGGTGCTCTAAGCGGGCGAAGAGTTGATTTGCAAGATTATTCAATGACGAGGACCGATCTGTGTGACCGACCGGGCGCAAAGCCAGCGCTTCCCTGTGAAGCATGATACCCTCATCCAAGTCTTGGTCATTGTCTCGGTGCTGGAAGCGGGTGGAGAGTTGAGTTGCAAGGTTATTCAATAACTTGGACCGATACGCGTGACCGACCGGAGTCAAAGCCAGCGCTTCCCTCTGAAGTGCAATGGCCTCGTCGAGGTCTTGGTCATTGCCTCGGTGCTGGAAGCGGGTGGAGAGTTGAGTTGCAAGGTTATTCAATGACGAGGACCGATCTGTGTGACCGACCGGGCGCAAAGCCAGCGCTTCCCTGTGAAGCATGATACCCTCATCCAAGTCTTGGTCATTGCCTCGGTGCTCTAAGCGGGCGAAGAGTTGAATTGCAAGGTTATTCAATGGTATAGACCGATCCGCGTGACCGACCGGATGCAAAGCCAGCGCTTCCCTGTTCAGCACGATAGCCTGATCCAAGTCTTGGTCATTGCCTCGGTGCTGGAAGCGGGTGGAGAGTTGAATTGCAAGGTTATTCGATGACCCGGACCGAGCTGTGTGACCGATCGGGCGCAAAGCCAGCGCTTCCCTCTGAAGTGCAATGGCCTCGTTGAGGTCTTGACTATTGCCTCGACGCTCGAAGCGGGTGACTAGCATTATACTGAGATTACACAGCAATTGCCCTCGCCAATCATTCGCTGTGCTGTAGTATCCTAGCGCATCATAATGAAGGGATATCGCTTCATCCATGGCATGGGGATCATCTATGTGCAAACACAACTCTGCTCGATCAGCAAGTTCGTTCGGGGACCACGGAAGCATGGATGCAATGGGCACCTCCGCCCGAAGTGTATTTGCATCAGTGCTTCTGACCAAAGCAGAGGTTTCAATTGCAAGAAGAGCTGCTCTGGATAGATGGCTATCAGCAAGGGAGACATCGCAAACTTCATTCAGTAACTCTTTAGCCACATCAGCATCCGCTTGAAATCCCCGTTTCGCACAACGAGACAGGAGAGCAAGGGCAAGATGGAGCTGGGTGAGAGGTCGGTCTGGATGACCTGTGGGACGCATATCAAGCGCATCTTGAAAGAGAGAGATGGGGATGTCCAGGTCCAGGTAGGTTCCATTAACCTGGCAACTGACGAACTTCGCGGTAGCTAGGTTGGACAGTGTCGCAGGGCGGTAGGGATGATCAACGGAGCAGAGATCAGAGGCGCGTTCGAAGTGCTTTATAGCTCGATCGAGATCCACATGGTCTTGCGTCTTTTTGTAGCGCGCAAGAATACAATGTCCCGCATCTGTCATGAGTCTCAATGCGTGTGTGTCGTATGATGTCGACTGTATACTATGAGTTTTCAGGATATGCAGAATGCTTTGATCTACTCACAGGAGCAATCGGACAAAAAGCCGGGGCGTCGTCTTCATAAGAAACTCGCCCCTTCACAGTGGCAAAGAGCGAGGTACACGAGGATACGACATCGCCCGCCTTGGGCTGAAAGTCGAAAGCTGGGTTGTTCTGTCAACATCCGACAGGCACGATTCACGACAGAAGTTACGGACGACGTGAATTTTCACTGCGTTCTACCAATTCCCCTACGGAGACCTCGAATCCGCGGAGGCGTTCTCCATGACCGAGCATGGGACTCAATTCAAATGAGGCATACACAGTAACCCGAACTTTAGAAGACGGCTCGGATGGTCTAAAATCTTTTTAATGCCCGCAGAAAAGACGGGAAGAAGGACAACTTACAGAAGTATGTTTTCGTTCCATTCGACCACGACCTGGTCTACGTGTACAGGTTTGTGACTTGTCTGCCATTTAGTACCATCAGCCTCTACTGTCACGTAGAAGCCAGTGGGGATTCGTCGAAGACCAAGAGTGAGATCAGCGGCGAGAATGCCTTGGGAAAGATCGTCAATACGTGCTGAATGGAGATACATAGCACATACTAGTAATGACGACTTGTTGTATTCCACTGACTTGGGTATCTCCCGGGTCCTGGGGGTGTTCTGGGTGGCTTAGCTCCTCTCCCAAGGGCGGAGGGCAATCATCGTGAGGATCAGGTATGAAACCAGACATTTAGCTAATGGATGGATTTAAACCAACGCTTGAGTGTAAGATGTGTTAGAGGTCACGAACTGCTGGCTGATGAATTATAAAGGAGGGAACCACAGCATGCACGTGGTACCCAGCGATGTGCAGCACTCGGATGTATTGGAATATCCGGGAGCTGGAATCAACGGACAGAAGCGGCTCGTAGTATATCCGGCTGCCCATAAGTAGATTCATTCATGGGCACGTTGTAGGGTGCGACTCGTTCGAATGAAATGAGTAGGCCGGGAGGCTCATGACATGCAGGGCATTCTACGCTTTCGAACATTTCAAGGCACCACATGAATGCCACTGCCCTCACACTGTGGGAAGTAAAAACACTGAACATCAGCGTATAGAATACTGAAAGTCAACGTCCAAAATACTGACTTTCAGGGTGTTGTGTATTATGACCGCAGTCTTCGTCGGAACTAGAAGATAAGCTGTGCGAGAATTCAGTACCTAGAGCCCTGAAAGTGACATTTTTCAGTGTCAAAAGTACATACCATACACTACCGCATACATCCGTATAATACCCCGTACCGTACCGTTTGCTTTGTCTGCCGCCAATGTCATGTACAGTATACGGGTTCACTGTCTACTGTACCTCTACCGTATGTGTACGGCCGTCTACCGTATATGGTACGGTGTGCAGCCCTATGCAAGACTACGATCCCAATGTTTGTCTCACCCGGAGAATAGCATTCTGGTGCTTGGGTGAGCTCCTCGATTTCTTGCTGTTTTTCCTATTGCACCTGTGAGCCCAGTTCACGACGAGAACCAGCATACCCTACATATCTGATCGGAGAATAGAAGTTAAAATACCACTGTGTATGCAGTGAAATTTTTTTGGCCTAGCATTCTGGAAACGGCTGTAAAAGGCTGAAAGGTGCCTTCAAGAGGTGATCGGTATTGTAAGCCGGCGGCATTATCATGGTCCTTTACCTTTTTCCGACAACGCTTGCACAGAACCAATATTCAATTAAATATCCAATCTTGTCTTGTCCCGCGCATTTGAATGGCAGCAAGTCAGTCTACTGCCCAATTAGCTGCCTATCGGCCCTAGCTATAGAAGACATTTCATGCCATCTGTACTCTCCAAACCAATCGTCGGCTGCTACAGCTCCAAACTGGAAGATTGAAGGCCAAGCTACACACCCCGTGTTATAACTTTGCACGTGCGTATACATCCCTCTCCTCCAATCGATATCCGAACGTTAACGCTGAACGCTGAGACCCATAGATGCGGAAGGAGTTGGGTAACACCATCATAACGATATGATAATGACCACCCAACCCCTTATCGGACCACTACTACACACGACGGTTGTCCTACAAGTCAATCGTACATCCGAGTCCTCAACCGGTTTTCTCGCGTATTAAGGATTCAGCTAGTTGTAGCTGATATCAGCCGATATCGACCGGTTCGCTATGTTATTCGCACCTGCAACAACACCTGTCTTTCGTGATCAACCACTACCGGCGATGCTGAGAACGACTCTACTGTGCTCGCTCGACCAGAATATTATCTTTTCTCGCTGAATACGCTGTATTCCAGATGTGAACCCAAGTTACCCTCGACAAGCGACAAAAAAGAGAAAGAGCTCTTGTTGTCGTGAAAGACACAAGATATGCGATTTTGGGTGCGTGGATTGGGGAGGGGTTGTGGTCGGAGACTTGAAAGAGGAGAATAATATGGGAGTACTAGTGGCGAATCGTGAGTTTCCTGGCGTCTACATCTGCGTCCTTGGAGCTCAGCTCATTTCCGCTGATCATTTTCTTCTGGAGACCCCATCATTACCGTGTCTCAAGCATTGAGGACGGGCTAGAAGAGAATACATTGGAATGGACAGGGAGGGACGATTGTATTACACTCCACGAATCTGAGTTTATATCTTTTGGCGGTGGGTGAGCAATTTATTCCGTTCTTCGCATCTCGAGCTTTCGCAATTGGAAAATGATTTCCCACCATCTAATGGGATCGTGATAAACCCCGGCGACTCAGTGCGGACCAAAAATACATCCATGAAACCCAATAAACAGCGCCTATGACCGGAGGAGCAGTCATGGTGTCATCGAGGGCTCCTATGTTCAGGCTTACAACGAGACTACAAAACTGCGTTGTGAGCACTTCAGTCATATGCTATTTATTCAAGTATTTGTTTGAGATTTCCTCTATTTTAAGATATCCATCGCTCGAACGACAGTGAAATTTGTCCAGAAGCAAGCACACTGGTCAACTCGGCAAGAACCCACTAGTAAGTCACGCGTCGTGCCATTAACTATACTGCAACGATGTGAAAGTGAAAATACGACTCACTGTATTTCACTCCCAGTGTGTTTTCACACATACCCAGAAGACATCCTACCACGCCGGTGAGTCATTTAGTTAAATCCAGGATGAAACTACTCATACTCACTTCGACATTTGTAGCCCAGGCGTTTGACAACACGCATTTTTCTCCTTTGCAGCAGGTTGAATGGTTGCAAAACATGGGACAAATACGACCGCTGTCAGGGTCACTCTCGCTGTCAACGGGACTTGCAGATATTAACGTCATCAAAGGAGCAACAACGGCGAGGACGAAGCAGAAACGCATTGCTTATAAGGATGTGATATGGGATCAGATAATTCTGAAAGGAACGGTAGGAAGATGGCTTGCTTTTATGTGCTGAATCCTGTTCTGACAGAACTTCGTCGCGACGTAGGAAGAACCTATCTTACAGAAAATGCAATGAATCCTTCCTCACATCTTCCTAAGATCTTGTGAACCTAGCTCACGCACGGTTATACGGACAGTCTGACTGTAACGTGGTTCGCGACGTGACTAGCACTAACTACCAAAACCCCTCATATCCTCCGACAGGGGTCAGTAAGAGTCCGAGATTACTGCATTCACTGACAGACATAGACATCAGTGTGTGCGAGGTTATACAATATTTGTCAATGAGAATATTTCTAAGCTGGGGGGCATTGAAGACGGCTCGCATTTCTACCCTGAACATTGTGTTGTGGGCAGGACTCTGAACATTCTTCTCGCAGGGCGAGAATCTACATAGGCAGAACCTACTAGGTAGTAGAACTTCAGTGTCGGCGGATGAACACACCATAGAAATCAACACAGCCTAAGTTGACGGAGACGCATACTTATTCCCGCTACCCCATAAGGTTGTTTTTGATCGTGAATTGTTGGCAACAGATTGTCCCTCTTTATTTGAAAGTGCCTACTGCTCCTTGTCACAGCGAGCATGTCGACTGGCCGAGGCGACATGTTCACCGTGCGCCAGTTCAAGTTACTGAACCAAGAACTCCAGCCCACATCACTAAAGTCTAAGATTCGGGCTGTTATGTAAACAGCACCCCGTCACACAGCACACGACCAGGACGGCCATTGCGTTCGATTTCCATCCACAGGCACCCGACGTCGGACGCATACGAGGTGCATTGGGCATGGGCTGCCACACCAACGCGAGTTCCAGAGCCATTCTGAACTGGAACACTTTACCAGGGGCACACGAACGTGAACCCGCCTACACCGGCGTATTTGAAGATGTGCTATGCCCAGGGGAAATTGATACGCTCTCCGGTGGATATCGAGCAATAAGTTCGACTGCGCGGCGATCATAGCGGTGGTCAGGCGACAGTGTCGTTATGATGTATTAATTACCTATCATTGTACAAGGTACATGACCTTTGACTACATGGGCAAACTACAATGTCCTGTACAGAGGGGACCAAGCTCTGGCGAGCCATTTTTTGGTGGGAAAAAAAGTGTTTTGCTGATGTACAACTGTAAGAAGATGATACACCAGCTAGTGATAGCAACAGAGCGTGGTACATCACCCACCGCCAGTGATTAATATATCAGATGCACCATGATACATCCCAGCCTCATATTATTAGTAGCATATCCGCCATAAAAATTATACATCACATTTACATGATATATCTGATCATCACCCCATCAACTTGCAGAGTCTTGCTTCCGTCTGTAAATCTGCATATTGGTGGAGGGGTTCGCACATTTATGTGAACAGGCGTAGCACGCTCAATGTTATCTGATTCGTATAAGAGAATTATGCGGTCCTCGTCGTGGTCCAAGGCAAAGATACTTAGCGTGTCACTGTCACACGATTTCACAACTTGAAGTGTCGCATACATAATCACTAGCTAGTCGTGAGGCAGTCATTCGGAAAGCGTCAGTATACAGCTGTTGTTGCAAATCCGTACCTCTGGCCCAGCTTGCCTCTGTTTCAAACTTCAAACGTCAAAATTCCCAAAGTCGGACTCGTGTTTGTGTCTACTTAGCGACACGGTACGCTATGCGTCGGGATCTCCATGTGATCCTGCTTTGGTTAGGGTCTAACTAAAACTCGTTTGGCAGAACTTCATGGCGACGCAGGAAGAACCCATCTTACGGAAAATATAATTGACTAACCGCATGGATACGCAGCTCTCAAACCAAGAACTCATACTCCCGCCGGCGCATATTCAGCGCCCAGACGTGCATTTAAATGCATTTAGGACGTGTGGAGATTGAGCGAAGACATCGTCGCAGAGCGTCTCACCCTCCTGGGTAGAGCACCCCTCAAATACGGGTGCAGGCGGGTCCACATTCCTACACGCCCCGCCTCACTGGGCCAGTACTAGCGCTTGCCCTGGATATATGGAGTATCATCGATAAGTACATGCAACGAAGTTGCCCCAGTGGAATCTGATATCGTGAATGTGAATGCGGTTACGGCGCTTGTTAATGCTATGACGAGGGGTTCGAGGTGGCTGGTGGCTTCCTGGTGAGGCGTGTCGGTTCGGGATGCCCCTCGTGGACCTGGAAGTGAGAACACAGTATTGACTGTGTACTTATTGACCTACAATCCTCGATATTCAACAACCTCAACACAATTTTCAAGGTATAAATGCGAGCCATCTTTAACACCCCCCACCTCAGAAATATTGACAAATTTCATATAAGCTCGCACCAATGATGTACCATGTCTGTCAGTGCATGCAGTGATCTCGAATCAGACTCTCACTGACCCTATCGGAGGTCATAAGGGAGTTTGGTAGTTAGTACTAATAGTTCGCGAACCACGTTACGGTCGGACTGTCCGTATAACCGTGCGTGAACAAAGTTCACAAGATCTTAGGAAGATATGAGGAAGGATCAATTATGTTTTCCGTAAGATAGATTCTTCCTATATCGCTATAAAATTCTGCCAGAACAATATTCAGCACATAAAAGCAAGCCGTCATCCTACCGTTCCCTTCAGATTTATCTGGTCCCAACGCAACATTGAAGCATGAAGACCCGCCGAACATATGGCGTCCACCGCGTCATCGCATTTGCAATTCTTTCCGCTTTTCGTTTGCAATTCCTTCGCTACAATTCCCGTCAGAATTATCTGATTCCATACCACATCCTTACAGACGATGCGTTTCTACTTCGTCCTCCCGGTTGTTGCTGCTTTAACAGCGTCAATATCTGCCAGTCCCATTGACAGCCGCAGTGACGCTGACACCAGTGGTAGTTGTCGCATCTATTGCAACTGGGATCCCTGCAGCGAGGGAGAAAAATGCATCTTGTCAGGCGCCCTTGGTATAGGTAACGACTCGGATGTGAGTATGAGTAGTTCGCATCCTGGATTTAACCGTGACTCACCGGCGTGGTAGGACATGGGAATGTGTGAAAAGGTGACATGTCACGACAGTGAACTACAGCAAGTCGGGTTTCTGCTTTCGCATCGGTATAGTATGGTTGATCAACTTGATAGCACGACGCGTGACTTAGTAGTGGTTCCTTGCCAAGTTGATCAATGTGCTTGCTTCTGAACAAATTTCACTGCCGCTCGAGTCATCAGGAAATCATGAGTTTACTTTTTTGACTTTTTTCAGCTTTTTCTTACTTCAACCACACTTATATAACTTCCAACATATCCCCCAACCTAAATAACCTCTCGAAGTGCGGTGACATGCGTCAGGCTAGGCCCATGAAACGCATCCGAAGAGGAACTACCACACCGGTGAGTCATGTGGTTAAATCCAGGACGCAAACTACTCATACTCACACATGCTCTCGAGTCATAGCATTTCTTGCAGTCACCCTTAGTCAGGCACAACCAAGGACAGTCATTGTCAGGGTCACTGGCAAGCATTGATGCCGCAGATCTTGTTGCTGTCAAAGCGGCGACAACGGCGAGAACAAAGGAAAAACGCATTGTTTATGAGGATGTGGTATGGGATCAAA
Source organism: Suillus paluster (assembly GCF_016628075.1). NCBI lineage: Eukaryota > Fungi > Basidiomycota > Agaricomycetes > Boletales > Suillaceae > Suillus > Suillus paluster. The sequence continues at coordinate 108,536 of NW_024537620.1, forward strand.
TAAATCTAAAGGGGATAGTAGGAAGATGGCTTACTTTTATGTGCTGAACATTCGTGGTTTAGGAAGAACCTATCCACCCTTTCCAACGGATGACATCTGCGATGCCAGCAGATCGCCACGCAGGTCAATGCCAGCTCGAGTCCACTGTCAGGCACAAACCAACCACTGCGTGTTGTTGGAAATTTCAGACGGCAGATACGCGGCTGGAATGGGATCCCAGGATCAAGTTTGAGCCATTTCTGAAACTATCGTTTGGACAGCTGGCTGCGAGATGGATGATTTTCCGCATTTCAGCCACCTCGAAGACATGGTTTGGCCGTCAACGAGCTCCAATCCGCATCCCACACCTTCAAGTAACTTATAAGCACACTCGAAAAAAATTGCGGACTCAATATTACTACTAGTGTTCTGCCCCCTCAAACTTGAGCAGGAAGCACTGAACTAAGGTGTATGTTGTGTAGTCCGCTTCATGACTTGTGAGTGAAGCAACCATGAAACGCATCCGAAGAACTACCACGCTGACGAGTCATGTGGTTAAACACCAGCAGTCCTTTGGAACAGGCACAACCAAGGACAGTCATTGTCAGCAGATATTGTTGAACTTGTTGTCAAAGCAGCAACAACGGCGAGGACAAAGGAAGAACGCATTGTGTGTGAAGATGTGATATAGGATCACATAAATCTGAAAGGTACAGTGAGAAGATGGCTTGCTTTTATGTGCTGAACATTGTTATTTACGGTTTAAGAAGAACCTATCCACCGTTTCGAACGGACGATATCTACAATTCCAGCAGATTGCCACCTGAAGCAAGGTCAATGCCAGCTCGAATCCGCTGTCGGGAACAAACCAACGTTTCAGGCCTTTTCACGTCATCTATTGGAATTTTCACAACTCACGCATCAACTTGCAGCTCAACATCACAAAAGTTGCTCAACTCGCGCCACAAGTTACAACGAATGACACGTCACTCACTACCAGGTTGTGTCACCACCAACTTCCGTACATGTTACGGAATACTCCCTAATATCTCGAATCGCCTCTCTGCACGCTGTCACGATAGTGAGACGAGTGTGGCCAGGGGGAGTACAAAGACGTCAAGTTGCTGGTTCACACTACAATTGCAACGCGTAGATTGCCGTAGGAGCAGCCACATTGTAGTTGTGATGGTGTGCAAGTCCAGTTCCAGTCATTCAGGGGAATAAATCGTCACTCGTTAGATCAGCTCAGAGACTCCATGTGACAACGTTGAATGAGAACTCCATTCAGTGTTACCGTATGGCGTCTCCAACTGACTCGGAGACTACCAGTGACTAAAAGGAAGGGAGGACTCACCTGTGCGTGACCTCGTTCATCCAGTTCGCCCTTAATTCTTCTTATCGTCCGGATTATGTGGTGTTGTCATTGTTATTTGTATAACCGGGGTGGGCTTACTCGCGCTGACGACCTCGGCTCTTTGAGCTTCTTAGCGAGGAAGCAAACTGATATGGTAACGATGTCACACCCGGAACCGGCCGTCACTGAGGTGCGAACGAGGCGGAACATCAGCCAGATATTTGCAACCTCAGAACTACCCCGTGGGCGTCCTCGGTATTAACAGCAGGTGTCCAGAGGTTCACGCCCGAGCCACCACAGGGTCCCGACGTGGGCGACAGCGACCGCCGATGTCCCTGAAGATGGCGCAACGTCAGTGACGGAGTGAGAAGGTAAAAATGAAGCTTACCCCCTCATCTCGCGTCCGGGCTGACGGAGCAACGAGAATTTTGAGTTGACGTGGGCTGGGGTGCCTATGCCACGTGCGGGCCAGTGACTAGACCGGGGAAATGCTGAGGAGGCATGCAGGGTGGAGAGCAGTCGGAGAGCTGAGAGCCTCGGCGAATGCGGCCAGCAAACGCGATTTGAAGAGGATCAGAGGACGCAAGTCCTATCACCTGCGCACCGTCCACGCCACTTACGGCGCCCGCGAAGGTCAGCACCTGGTTGTCGTTCCATTGAGTCATCAAGTGGTAAACCTCAAGGCGCACTGAAACCTGGCTGTGGTCGATGTTGGTTAGTAGGCAGGCAAGAAGGCGGCGAGAAAAGGACATACTTGCAACGTCCGGTGTGAGCTCGCCGCCAGACCTGGGCGCAGTCAATAGAATGTTAGTTGTCTGGATACCGTAAGCATTACGAGCAAGGCACGTATCATATGGTGTCTGGCGGCAACTTGAAGATTTAAGGCGTGCATGAAACCTGGGCGTGGTAGACGTCGGTTAGTAGGCAGGCAAGAAGGCAGCGAGAAAAAGACATACATGAAGCGTGGAAGCCCGCTGCTAGACCCCAGCCGTCACTGAGGATAATCGGCGAATGGGGTAGAACGTCAGTCAAACTCCTGCAACCTCAACCCAACCAAGAGATTGAGCTACTTGGTATGCGTCCTCGGTTTAAAGAACAGGGGACCCAAGTTCCACGTCCCGAGCCATCCACAAGGTCCCGACGTGGACGATGGCGACCGCAGATGCCCTGAAGATGGTACGATGTAAGCGGCGGGGTGGAGACAGAAGATGAACATGGAGCATACCCCCTCATCTCGCGCCCGAGCTTACGGAGCATCGGAAAGACTCTTGAGATACACGGATCGACAAGGATTGCCAGGGGGACAGCAGTGCAGGGCCACTCGAGAACATCATGATCTATGCTATTGGCGCAACACAGGCACTGCCTCATCTCACTGCCAATAGTCTCGCAACAAGTGCAAAATGAAATGATTTCAAAGTCAAAACGCGCGCAGAGAACAGAAATTTGAGCACTGGCGCACGGAAGGGAACTGGTACTAGTGGTACTTAAGTGAACCCACGAATTTCACAGCGACTCCCAGCCAAAGTCACGGCGAGGCTGTACAGTGCAACAGCCTTGAGAATAGAGCACAGGTCCATGATACCCTGCTGGTGGTGAACGTATATGCGATCAGTCACCTAATGGTTTCTAGTAAGTATCGAAACCTCCCACCTGCTGCCTCACTCAAGTCAGCTCAGTGCACATCACTGTCAGAGAACAAGCGCCCATATAGCTAAAGTAAGTAAGTACTATGTAGGCTATGCACGTGAAGCGGCATGCCCCGATGCACTCGGAAAAATGCGAACAGCCTAACTACATCATGTACTCCAAGTATCTGCGTCTATCTGCGTTCGTCTGTTTGTAGGATCATGGAGAGATGTTGTCCAGGACGCTCATGACAGCTGCAGCCCATGCATCAACCACCCACGTTCACCCCACTACCTCCATTATATCCCTCACCTCCCCCTTCACCCGCAACTCCCTACGCACGCTCCAGAGCGCCCTCATCGCGCACGCAACAACGTTCAAGACAGTGGTGATCCCAGGCGAAGTCAATACAGCAGTCCTTGTTCCGTTGTCGACGGCGTACCTGGCGTGCTGCTCGAGCTGCGAGGCGGAAAGCTGAGGTCCCACGCTGGCGAAGTCAGGTATGGTCCACCCTCGAGCTGTCGAGTATTCCGCAGCTCAACATACTGAATGGCTGCTAGCTTCCCTAGGGGAAGGGTTGACCAGGTGAGTCTATTCAGGAATCTCTGTGTACTTCCTATTAAACCGAACGCGTAGGCAGACGCTTCGTTCCTAGACACTGCGCTCAGAGAAACTCAAGGAGAAGTAGGTCTCAATGCTGGGCAGGTCGATATTCTCAGCCAATTTGGCCCGCCCGAGCGAAGTCTAATGGGTCTTAGGGTATGGCCTTATGTTGTACGTTTGGTCTCGCTCTCCATGAGTGCTATTTCCGACTTAAATTGGGAGCTCAGGACTTTGTATATCCACCCGGCGCCCATGGAACAGATACCTGGTCCCTAGACGACCCCTTGCCCTCTATCTCGCTTTCCTCGCTCACGATGTCCCAGCCCGAGGTAGCGACCGTCTTCCACCTTCCCCTCTCCGCATTTGTGTCCCCTGCACGTATCAGGCCTGATATGTTCCGCGCCACCAACCTGTATTGGGCTATCGATGTTTCTGACCTTGTGGAGGGGTTCGAGGGGGTAAGCGATCCATTAGGACGACCGGAAGTGGGTGGTGGGAAGGAGGGTCGCTTAGAAGTTTGGGGGTTGACAGGTTGGTATATGTCACTGCTCATGAGGATCCTACGGGTGTATACTTGAGTATAACATTATCATGTGGTTAGACTAATATCCCCAGAATCTAGAGAAGCACGATCTTGTGTTCGCTCAAAAGCAAGATTCACTGATGACCCACAAGCTGAAACACTGGCTCCCTACGGGCAATCACGTTGCTTCTCAAAAGAGTACATGCGAGGGTTTCTACAGTAGGAGGAAGATGGATTACTTATTGCCTCCCGCTTCCCACAACTTGTGTGTTGAGCTTAGTCAACATCATGGTAGAGTCTTCGGGCATTTCATCACCAACTCAGTCTGCCAGAGGCAGGCTCATTTCCAGTCGCTACTGCTCCAGCGTCATGACCTTCTGCACAACCGTCTCCCACATCATGTTGTTGATCCCCTTCGCCTTCCCAAGTTCTCTATCTCTGCTCCAAATTCTGCAACACGATCATGATAAACTTGGACTTGTTTTCCCGCTTGATGCTGAATCCTGATCGTCTTTGGCGATTCCTGCAGGGTCCTTCCAAGATAGTCTAACACATGCAATCGTGCAAAATACGCCTTCCGTCACGCTTATGCACAATGCAGGGGGACACGGAGATAAGGCCTTCAACGAGGCGCATCGGAGAGCTTATCTTCGTGCCGCCTGGGCGAGGAACTCTGGTACGCATCGTGGTCAGACCCACGACAATCAAACTCGGGATGGGCTTGGTGCAGAAGGTGGTACGTCTAGCAGATCCAAATTTGTTCGGCAGTTTTGACACACCACAGGCGTCTATCCCTTCCGAACTCATCATTTCATCGCATACTTGAATGAAGACCTGGGGGAACATGACAATCGTATGTAAAGTTTCCGGAGCATTTTCCAGTCGTGATTTACAGGCGTGTCGAACCTACCGAGTACATTATTATACCGTGCCTCAAATGCTTTGCATCGTACCTGCTTCTTGTGCTCGCACTCTGGTCTTGTCTCTACTCGACATCATGACGTATTCTCCAGTTTGATTTTCAACCTGCTCTGTTGCGCCTTGTTAAACGCTTCTTCGTTCACGGATCTTATGCTTCTCCTCGACGGCCCCTACGCAACATATCTGCATGGATGTTCGTTTTCTGACTATGACACTCGCTTGGGACACGACCACCGGACTCTGACCATTGCTTGGATCGAGAGTCAATTGTGACAATTGACAGAGATCAGTCGATGACCTCTGGCACTGGCCCTGCAACATATCTGCATGGATGTTCGTTTTCTGACTATGACCCTCGCTTGGGACACGACCACCGGACTCTGACCATTGCTTGGATCGAGAGTCAATTGTGACAATTGACAGAGATCAGTCGATGACCTCTGGCACTGGCCCTATAGAATCCTTTGGCTGTCTTCGTACCGAGGATAACCAAAGCGCAGAGTGGACATGTAAAGATTCGGTACCTGCCGGTGCTCTCCTCCCAAAGTTAATTGGTAAGGTTTCCAAGTTTTGACGTGTTTAATTCTATGCGCTCACCTTACTTTCAGCGATGCTGCACAGCAACACCGTAAGTAAGTACCCTGTGGATGTACGAGCCCAATGCACCGTGATTTAAAATTTGTGCAGTGGTGAACAATGACTGTGCCGCAGGTGGAACAATGGCTTGTATCTGCTCCCGATCGATCCAACGATGTTGTGAACTCCAAGAGCGGACCATCCACCCAAACAAGGCCTGGTGCCAGAACCACTGTGGGTCTGTGGATGTTTGTAACAGCGGCTATATATGAAGGATTGTTCAAACGGTCGAGCATCACCAACAGTTTCTGAGTTAACCATGCATCCCGCTTTACTAGTCGACGACATCGTTCACGCTATCTTGCAAAATGTCACGAGAGCGACAGACGTCATAAAATTTGCAAGCACTTGTTCTGCTATCTCTTCTCCCGCCCTCGATATACTCTGGTGTACACAGTCGAACTTGGGACCCCTCATCATGTGTCTGCCTGAAGACACTTGGAAAGTCGGAAATGACAATCTGATAGTGAGTTGTGTTCGCTGTGTGACGGGACACTGCTTACCATCCTCCCATTTTCAGCGCCTTTCCCGCGAACCGCTACCCACGGAATGGGAACGCGTCAGAATTAACGCGTCTAGGATACGCAAGCTCGTCAGCAACCCCATTGGCCATCGCAAGCGCCCCCCAACACCGCATCGCGATGTCCTACAACAACTTTTCGCCCAGTTTCCGCCCACTTCGCTCTTCCCTAACCTCGTCGCATTGGATTTCCAAGTAGTGTTTGACCTTGCGGAGTTTAGTGCAAACTTCTCGCTACTTCGCCAGTTCCTCTCGCCCGGATTAGAAATGCTTGCCTTTTGCGTACCGTTAGGCCTCCCGGCGCATGAGGTACAGCAATTGGTTGATGCCTTTCCGGCAGAAGCGTCCGGCCTGCGGCAATTGGTGATATCCGCCAAGTCAGGCGATTCGCCTTGCCACATCGACCTCCCTCTTAACAAGCTGGGAAAGTTGATTACGCTGGACGTAATCCGCAACGTGTGTCTGACGAGGCATAGCATTGCTGATATCGGGCGCATGCGTTCTCTACAAGTCCTGGCACTTACTTTGCATGAAGAATCCGGCGTTCTGGAGGACTCACGATTAACGGGTATGCCAGTTGAATTGAGCGCCCTAGACCGCCTCACGCTCACCGCTGATCGCATGCAACTTTGCACATCCTTCCTTCTTCGCGTTATCACCCCACACTTATCAAGCATCAACATCAATTACACTGAATATGCTACACCGGGAGAGGTCGACAAGCTCGTACTATCCCTGCAGACGTCTTGCCAATCCTTTGCTCTCGAAGAAATATCTATTGAACGTTCCCCGCATCAAGACTTTAACAAGGAGCACAGCCCACTTCCTTCCCACCTTTTCCGGCCCTTGCTCAAGTTCAGAAGGCTGAAGACTGCCAAGTTCTTCGCCATGGGAAAATACTGTCTTGATGATGCTTTCATCGAGGATATTGCAGTTGCTTGGCCGGATATTCACGATTTACGGTTTGCCTCAAAGGAAACGGTCAATTCCACTGTCACCTTCGCCGCAATGCTTTCATTAGCCTCGCGATGTAGATCACTGCGTCTCCTACATTTAACCTTCGATGCCACCCAAACGCCCGCACTCCCCCCCGGCCGGCAGAGCGAAGGCGCACCGGACAGAGACCATCATTCGTGGCCCAAGCAAACAGCTCTCCGAATGCTGCATGTCGGACACTCGAAGGTGTCGACAACGAGATCTCCCGCGTTCGTCCTGGCTACAGTGTTTCCCAATCTGCTTAATATCGCCTCGTATCAAACGCCCGGTGTTTCCTATGATATTCAGTGGCGACAAGTAGCAACGCCATTTAGATATTTGGTGAGTCCTCGGGAGGCCGGTCCACGCATGGCGAATATACCGTCTATGTTTGGGGGATATTTGCCGTGATGGTCATAGGAGGTCTCCGTGTAGTAACCCCACTCGGGACGTACCATTAGTGTAATATAGTGACCAAATACTGACTACAGTATATATCTGTTCTGTACGCTTAGATTGCTTAGGAGGAAGATGGTTTACTTATTACTTGTAATACATACCTTGATCTCTGAGATCAAAAGAGCATGGCCGCTCGTTCCTTCAGTATTAGGGTCAGCTTTCACTGGACAGAGTATCCTATAGAACTTGGTTAGTAGTCGTTCAGCGCTCAGCAGTGGGAAATCGAAAATTTGCACAGCCACCAAGAACAGTTCAACGCGATCAACAACATTCACCAGGACAACGTTGAACATCATATTCCCCTACTATTCCCCTCCCGCACAGACTGTCTTTCGTTTCTCATGTTTTGATTGTACTCGTATAGATCGTCCTTTCAGGCTAATATTTTGTTAATCACCTACAGTATGCAAACACAAGACCAACGACGTTCACCAAAACGCCAGGACACTTTCGACCTCCGTGACCAAATCATGGCAGACGACCATACAGCATCTTCCCATATGCACGCTCATGCAGATGCAACCAATACCTATGCAGGCGCCTCTGACGAGGAGCATTCCGTTCTAGAGGATGACTCGGATGGTGAAGACCGCGAAATAGAGTACATGGACGAAGACGACGACCGTTCGTCTTCACTTTCTATTCCAAATGAATCTATCGACTTTGATTTGGTCTACTCGCTGCACAGCTTCGCAGCTACCGTAGAAGGTCAAGCCAGCGTCGTCAAGGGCGATAGCTTGTTCCTTATGGACGACAGTAATAGTTATTGGTGGCTTGTTCGTGTGCTTAAGACCCAGGATGTCGGATATATTCCCGCAGAGAATATTGAAACGCCTTTTGAGCGTCTGGCCAGGTTGAACAAGCACAGGAACGTAGATGTGAGTGTTACATCATCCAACTGCTTCAAATTCATAATTTTCCTTTACAGCTAGCACACCCGACTCCACAAGAAGTCCAAGAAGATGTCGAACGTGTGCGGAACAACCTATCTTCTCGCGCTGGCTCGCACCACTCCCCCTCCCCTACCCCTGGTTTCCCGGCCACAGGCGCTGGACAGGGCAAAGGTGTCACATTCACAACTGCACGATCTGTGCACCGCTATCCCCCTGCTGTATGGCATGAGGAAGATGAAGACGAAGACGACGTAGAGTGGGATGACGGCGCGTATGAGGAAGAAGACCCAGACCTTGCGGAAGAAATGCTTGTTCGGCAACGCCAAGGTCAGATGGGCCGTGATGAGCAGCAGGATGCTATGAGCATGCAGATGGAGCCGGACGACGGAATGAGCTGGGATGATGGCGTTGCAGAAGACATGCAGGCACAAAATGCGCAGAAGAAGATGGAGCAACAGATGCTGATGCGGCCGGATGCTTTGCGGCCTGGTGGCACACCCGAGAAACAACAGGCGCAGATCCAGGTGCAACGGCTGCAGCCAGAGATCCTAATAACCGAGCAGGATGAGCGGCAGGCGCTTGCTCAACAAGCTTTACGCCATCAAACTTCACGCGATCGTATCATCGTTGAAGTCCGCCCGCCTTCGCCGTTGTCTCCTAGTAAGAGCATCGATCCCGCAGAGGCAACCGAGACGAGGAAACTCTCCGTAACACCTTCAATTGCTCGTGACGACCCAGTCAAGCAAGCCCCAGCATTAAGCGGTCCCCTTCTCCCGAGCGCAATCATGCAGAAGCAGGAGGATGAGCGGCAACGCACTCGCGAGGAAATAGAAGTTCTCGAAGAAGCGTCGAAAAAGAAGCTCAAGAATAAAGACAAGCCACTTCAGCCAGTCTCGAATACCCCAGTCCAGAAGCCTGCACAGGTGGCTGGTAAGCTTCGCAAAGAGCGCGACGCCACGGATGAGGAAGCGAAGGAGAAAAAGGAGAAAAAGAAAGGAGGCGTACTCGGATTCTTTGGCCGCAGGAAGGATAAAGGGAAGGACAAGAACTCCATCGAAACCGCCTCCAATGAATCCCGCGGATCTCAAGAATCAGGACGGTCATCCAGCAACCTTCACGGACCCACACCTGAACCGCCAATGTCTCCTGTCACTGCATCAGCCATGCAGCAACAACAGCAAGTTCTTCGCACGTCAAACGAATCGAGGACGCCGACGAGACTTCAGCCACAGCAGACCCCTCAGACGCCGCCACAAGTGCAGGCCCAGGTATCACAGCATGCGTCACAGCTACGCCAGCGCGATCAGCAACAACAGGCACTGTATCAGCAATATCTCAATCGCTCGCCGTCATCACCACCGGAAGCGCCTTCATACGGCTTACAATCGGCTTCCGCTGTGTTGTCAAGTTCGAGTTCGTATAATACCTCTGCTAGCTCTGCCGCTGGGCTTGGGCTGGGCTTGCCCTCCTCTAGACCAAGACCCGGCTCCCTCGTGCTTTCGCCAACAGCTGACGGACAAGGCGTCGGCGTACCCGAACTCAGCGTCATTCGTGTGTTTGCAGGCAAACACTTGCAGACCGAGGCAACGTTCAAGACCGTTCTTCTCAACGCATCTACTACTTCAGCCGACCTCGTCCGTCAAGCTATCCAACGCTTCCGTCTCCCCGCTGGCGAAGACGAAGCAGACTACTATCTCACTATCAAACAAGTCGAGGGTTCATCTGCGGTTCTGCTTCCAGAAGAAAAGCCCCTCGGAGTCTTCGAGTCGGTCGTAGAAGCAGCTATGGAATTACCAAAAGTCAAGCGGAGCAGCGTGGGCAGTATCAGCTCCGTCTCAAGCAACCTCTCCATGCATCCCGCCATAAAGAAGTTATCCATGAACGACTTCAGCGATGACTCCGTTGTCAAGTTCTACCTCAATAGACATCGTGAGGATGCGGATGACAGCGTCACGACAGAGGAAGGTGACGAGACGCTGCAGGCTGAGCCTTCTCATGATGTCGCAGAGGGTCTTAACACCTCGGCGAGCAGTGTCAATGTCACTCCTGATCGGTTCAGCTCTCCCACGTACCGCTTCACGTTGCAGCTTGTCATCCACCCCGAGGACTTGCCCGATGATATGGTCTTCGACCCAGTCACGGAAGCTATCGTATTTAAGAATACGCTGCGCGACAGGACTCAATCTACATCCTCGATTTCTTCTGGTGTATCACAGAATCAGCGCCGCAAAGTCTTTACCTTCCCGAAGAATGTCACTGTTGCTGAAGTGATTGAGCTTGGTCTTGAGCGTTTCGGCATATTGGAGGGTGTTGTTGATGGTGGTGATGAAGTTGAAGACAAGAACACGAAGCGGCGGAGTATCAGCAAAGTCCGATATGGCCTCATGGCCGATGCTGGAGGGCAAGGTAAGTATATACTTGGCATATGGATTTCCGTGCTGACTTCTCTGTTTTAGAACGAGAACTTTCGCCTTCAAGTAGAGTCACTGAAGCATACCCTCGCCCTCCCACTTTCCGCCGAGTTCAAGAAGGCAAACGCAGATCCATCGATTCTGCTCAGCTGCTTGGAAGCCTAGATGACGTCCATCCCGACGATCCCGTCTTCATCCTCCGCCGCGCAATTTCCTACCGAACCTCATCGTCTCGTCACCGCATGTCCGCACCCCTCGATGAAATCGCTCTCCAACACTTCCGCGATTCGATATCTGGCTCTAGTCTCAGCTCTGACAATCAGAGTTCAGCCACCGAGGAAGTTAAACCGAGACAGCTGTCAAGACAAGAGATCATCGCAGCGCAGCGTGCCGCATCGCGAGCGAGTCAAAAAGCCATTCTTTCAGCCCAGATGAACTCCGTTCGCGGTGTAGATGTTCTTCTGCCCGGAAACGCCATGATCCGCAGCTCCAGGTACGACTCTGGAGACAAAACGCGTTATTCATACGTCCTAGACGGCGAGTCATTTGATATCAGCGACATCGTCGAGCAAGAGTTGTGCGAAGGCAACTCGGCGCAAAAGAGCGATTTGCTAGAAGGCGTCCTAGGGCGCAATAAGGAAGGCATGAACGAGAAGATTGATCGCGTGTTGAACAAAATCAAAGATGGACGACTTCATGCTCAATACCTCATCGCGGCTGCTCCGAGTCAGTCTGATAGTGTTCCTTCCGCTGGCTCTGCCCCCTCAGAGTATTCCGTCGATGACGCTGTAACCGCCCGTTCTGGTTCCGATGGCAGGACTCCCACACCGCTTGCGGGTGGTGTCACTGGGACTCGACGCGTTGCGTCACCAGTCTCGGACACGTCTCGGACACCAACACCTACTGCTGCAGATGGCCGATACGGCCGTGCTCGATCCACTACCCCAGCATCGAAAACAGGGTCGAGCACTCCACGCTCTCTTCGTCAATCATCAATCGCTTCTGTCATGTCAGAAGTGTCGATGTATGCCACTCCCACCGGACAGCTCATCAGCCCCCCCGAAACACCACGTATCGAAACCGCCCCGAAACCGCAAATCGTTAAACGACCGTATATTCCCAAAGATGACTTTGGCGTCTCGCATATGATGGCGATCATTGAAATCGCTGGTTCAGCCCCCAAGGCTCCTCAAACCTCTGTACATCCAGTGGATGAGTTGCTGTTTGGGAAACCCGTAGATGTGATGTCTCTACACCCGGATATTCAAGAGATATACGCTGGTGCTTTCCAACAGCTGGATGAGATGGACAAGGTAGGAGCATCGACGCTGATGAAATGTTTCGTGCTGATGATCACTTTGATAGACATTAGATGAATACCTTCAACATGCCATTAGCGCTCGTTAATTATCAATCCAATTCGTTGGCCGTTGACGTATATATTCGTGATTCAAATATTTATAATCTATTCTGTTCCATCTCCCACATTTGCCTAAGTTTTGGTGTTGAATGGTGTATTATCGCCCTACACAGCCAAGCGTGTTGGGAATACAAGCGGAAATTAGTACAACAACCATAAAGCAACAGCCAACTTGCAGATGAACGGGAGCAAGGGATACTGCTCTAATTTTATCAGACTCGCCTTTGTCATTGTGTACTACATATTCATTGGACGCCTCCCTCCGCTAAGATTACTGACTGCGACTGTGTAGAACAGACTGCATTTGATATCTCTGGTTGAGACGCAGGACAGGGCCCATGCGATGCGGACCTTCAAATCTGCCAGCCAGCTCTGACATGCACGGCCAAGTAGAGCGTGTCTAGATCATTCAATGTGGTCGTTGCGAGAATGATCTCAATGCACGTCGATGGTCTAACACAACTAATGGACTCTGCAGGTCATGGTTACACACAGAACAAGAGGATAAGATAGCCACGCACTTTGTATTATTCGCCCATCACAACATCCATCTCATTCATGTCTGTCCCATTGGCGGACGCGGATGACGTGAAAACGTCTGCTCCAGCTGCCAGCGAATCAATAAGCAGGGCTAGCCTGGAGGATCCCAAGTTCGGCTCCTGTAATGGTTATTCGTAAGGACCAACTCATGTCTGAAACAAACGCCCCCTGACCTTTCGTATTTCCTCTAGATCTTCTTTAAATCCTTCTGCAAGGGATGACATCCAGAACTTCCTGAATTTGTCTTTCATCGCTTGTTCACGCGCCACGTCATCTGCGGAAGGATTTGACGGTAGAAAAGACGGTATTTCTGCGCTGGGCGGAGGGGGTGAAGGTGATCTTGGCCGAGGAGCATGTTTTTCATGAGGAACTTTGAGATTGTCGATCTGCTCCTTTACCCTAGATGTACCAGCGTCGTCGTCATCTGATTCGGAGCTGCTGTCCGAGGATGAGGATTCAGACGACGAAGTCGCATCGGATTCTGGTTCTTTGGTTGGGAGAGGTGCCGGGATTTGAGGTATGGATTCATCCGAAGACGAATCATCATCAGAAGATGAAGAACCAGAGGACACGGCGCGTCTCTTGCGTTTTCTGTTCCTCCTCCGAGCAGGCTTTGGTGCTGGCGGACCCATACTGGCGAACTTGGAAAGTCAATAAATTTCAAAGAACCGTGACTGCTAAAGTGTGATTACATAAGTGATGATCATCTTTGCAGATCTTTCACTATTCACGCATCTTCAGATCTACGCGAAACTTCGAACACAATGAGTAACAAGGTTGTCGGGGTTCTGGGTGCGCGTGAGCTTATAGCGTTGAATTTTTCGATAAAAGTGCTCATCATGTCTGCCAGGCTATGTTTCTAGTCTCTCATTGTTACCTCTGACTTGCTCCTTCCAGGCGGAGGTCAGCTTGGGCGAATGCTGGCCGCCTCAGCAGCTCTGCTCAACATCGATGTAGTCATCCTCGACATTGGGGAAAATAGCCCTGCGAAACAGATCATCTCTCCGCGATCTTCCTCCCTCAGTCACATCGATGGATCTTTCACAGACCCAGAAAAAATCAAGACGCTGGCCAACAAGGTCGACGTTCTAACTGTCGAGATCGAGCATGTTAATACGAGCGTACTTGAAGAGATCCAATCGGCGTCCGGAGCTGTCATTCATCCCAGTCCATCTACGGTGAAGACTATCCAAGACAAATTTATTCAGAAACAGCACCTCCAGAGTCACCAATGTCCCGTGTCAGAGTTCCTTCATGTTGACTCTGATGTAACTTCAATACGGCAGACCGCGGAAAAGCTTGGTCTGCCCTTTATGCTCAAAAGTCGCACTTTGGCGTATGACGGACGGGGTAATTTTATTGTCCGGGACCTTGCTCAAGCTGACGAGGCCATATCTGCCCTCGGGAATCGCCCCTTATACGCGGAAAAGTGGGTGCCGTTCGTGAAGGAAATAGCTGTCATGGTAGTGCGCTCGACGACAGGGGAAGTTCGTTCATATCCCGCAGTGGAGACTGTTCATAAAGATAACATCTGTCACTTGGTTTTTGCTCCCCTGCGGAGTCGCGACCCACATGTCGCGACCCGCGCACAAAGCGTAGCGGAAGCCGCAGTCAAGACCTTCCAAGGCGCTGGTGTATTTGGAGTCGAAATGTTCCTCATGGAAGACGGTAGAAGACCCTTTCTCCTGGATTGTGTGAGCCAATCTAACGCATGTATTCTCGTCAGGCTCCATCTATATTAACGAAATTGCCCCTCGGCCCCATAATTCTGGACATTATACCATAGAGGCTTGCGAAACCTCACAGTACGAGAATCATCTGCGCGCTATTCTCTCGCTCCCACTTGGTTCCACATCACTAAAGGTGCCATCAGCTGCAATGCTGAACATCATCGGCGCTTCATCCGATATGGCAGAAGTCACGAATCTCGCATCTGAGTGCAATAAAACAGACGGATGTGCTGTCCATCTTTATGGCAAATCCGAGTGTCGCAAAGGACGCAAAATGGGACACGTCACCATTGTGGGCAATTCAGATGCAGAGGTTCGCTCTCGCCTCTGGCCATTGTTAAAGGCACTGCCATCTGGGAGTACCGAAGAAGAACTCGCTCTATACGCCCCAGAAACACCCGCACCAGGCAACGGCTTTTCCCACAAACACCCGCTCGTTGGTGTGATCATGGGCTCCGACTCCGACCTTCCCGTAATGTTACCAGCTGCTCGCATTCTGGATCGGTTCGGGATTCCATACGAACTCACCATCGTCTCTGCACATCGCACACCAGATCGTCTCGTCGAATACGCAAGGTCAGCGAGTTCAAGGGGTTTGAGGACCATCATTGCTGGCGCAGGCGGTGCAGCACATCTTCCAGGCATGGTTGCTGCCATGACCGCGCTGCCTGTCATTGGAGTTCCTGTGAAAGGTAGCTCGCTCGATGGAGTTGATTCACTGTATAGTATCGTGCAAATGCCGGTAAGTCGATCTTCTGGTCCTTGCGGTTTTTTCTAAATATCTGAGTGTACAGCGAGGTATACCTGTAGCGACGGTTGCGATCAATGGTGGTATGAATGCTGGATTGCTAGCTGTGCGAATTCTCGGGGCTGGTATGCCTCATCTGTTTGCGGAAATGGATGCGTATCTGAGAGGATTAGAGGGTGAGGTTATCGCAAAGGTTGAAAAGCTGGAAGAAGTTGGGTGGGAACAGTATGAAGTCAAGAGATAATGCAGATCGACACTCGGCGGAGATATTATTGATTCTGCAATACGTATGTATACGTGCGCTGCTCTATGTTTGCTACAAAATGCATCCTAAGCACTACATAGCATAATTATCAGGTTTAACCACATAACTCATTGGCGTGGTAGTTCTTCGGATGCGTTTCATGGTTGCCTCACTCACAAGTCATGAAGCGGACCACACAACATACTCCTTAGTTCAGTGCTTCCTGCTCAAGTTTGAGGGGGCAGAACACTACCAGTAATATTGAGTCCGCAATTTTTTCGAGTGTGCTTATGAGTTACTTGAAGGTGTGGGATGCGGATTGGAGCTCGTTGCCAGTGACGGCCAAACCATGTCTTCGAGGTGGCTGAAATCATCCATCTCGCAGCCAGCTGTCCAAACGATAGGTTCAGAAATGGCTCAAACTTGATCCTGGGATCACATTCCAGAACACGCAGTGGTTGGTTTGTGCTTGATAGCGGATTCGAGCCGGCATTGACCTACGTGGCAATCTACTGGCATCGCAGATATCATCCGTTGGAAAGGGTAGATAGGTTCTTCCTAAACCACAACACAAAAGCAAGCCATCTTCCTACCATCTCTTACATTTATTTGATCCCATATCACATCCTCATAAACAATGCGTTTTTCCTTTGTCCTCGTCGTCGTCGCCGCTTTGACAGCAACGAGATCTGCAGCATCAATACCTGGCAGTGACCCTGACAATGACTGTCCTTGGTTGTGCGTGAAATTGAAAGACTGCAAGAAATGCTATGACTCGAATTCATGCGTGAGTATGAGTAGTTTGCGTCTAACCACATGACTCACCGGTGTGGTAGTACCTCTTCGGATGCCGTACAGTACCACCACATGCGGGCTAGCCTCCTGACGCATGTTACCACACTTTGAGAGGTTGGGGAAGATGTTGGGAAGATGTCAAGCAATTTTTCAATCCATGGTGTGTTTTCGCAAAATTCGCGTTCATTCATGTAATGATATATATCATATAGAGTCTATTCCATGTCCCAGTCTACCTCCGTCAAGACCTCTCTTGCATATGGGTGCTTGCCGGTGAAAGAATGACTAGTCTTCCAGAGTCGAGATTGATAATATTTACTGGCAGTATCGAAACCTTTGCCGTTGAAAGAATCCATTTTACTCGAACCATCTTCTGCAATGTCCTCAGGGTCAGCAGCGACAAGGCAGTGAGCCAGTAAAACAGAAACTTGACCTGGCTACAGCTTTGCCTCAAATATAGGTTTGAGGCGGACAGCCTTAAAAACGCCCGATACATGTACCAGCTAAAACCGTCCCCTCATACACCAAGACAATAGGTCAAGCAATTCCTCCAGATTTCTCTCAAGATCCTGACAATGTTCTGGACATCGTCTGGGATCCTGTTCCTTCGGTTCATCTCACTCAATACAGTCCAGATGATCTCCATTCGATCGAGCAATACTGTAAAAACTGATGACGAGATCAGCACGAAACTTTGGTTGGATGAACGCTGTGATTACAGCGATGTAGACAGACTGTTGGGAAAGTCGATTAGCTTGCTTGGCCTGCCCCATACATTGGTCAGGAATGTCAAAACGCAAACATATTTTATGATAAAATATCCAAGTGTACATGAAATATCGTGCATCATTAGGTATAAATACCATCCTTGCCTATGCCTTCTCGTCTGCATCATCAAGTTGGACCTGAACTAGACCAGCCTCCATCGCCATAGAACGGAAGATCGAAGTCTTATTCTCCAGCAAATTCTGTGGAGTATCAAATTCGGCAACCTAAATTGGCCAGTCAACACATCACCAGCGAAACGACATTCGAGCGTCCTTACCCTTCCACCATCTAAAACTAGAACCCTGTCAGACTCTATGATTGTGTTTAAGCGGTGACTATATGTTGACCATCAGCGCTTATCAGTTGTCGATGATGGACATGAAACATACGCAATGGTTAGAATGGTCACATCGTGGAAGATCGGACCCCGGATAATTTCTTGAACTGCTCGGTCGGTATCTAGATCAACAGCAGATGTTGCTGTAGAATAATGGACATCAGCCTTGTAGAAGATCAAGATCTCGCTGATACAGACCTTCATCGAGGACAAGCACTTTAGTCTAGGATGTGTCAGCACGGAACCCTACAGTCAAGCAAAATGAACGCGCGTACCTTGCGCAAGAGCGCCCTGGCGAAACACAACAGCTGCCTCTGACCCGACGAAAGCGATGATCCAGCCTCCTGAACCGGAGCATCGAGTCCGCCAGGGAGGGATTCAATATATGCCTTCAGATGGGCCTACGAAAACGTCGTCAGTAAGCATCGGGTGCGCACGCTTGTTTCGAAGACGAACATGTTCCAGAGCGGTCCATATATCAACATCCTGGTGCTCGCCAACAGGGTCGATGTTCTCTCGCAATGTGCCCTCGAACAAGTCTGGATTTTGAGGAACAATGGATATCGCGGAGCGCACTATTTATCGCTCGATCAAAGGGTGCCTAAGCGGACAACGTAGGGAAGACGCACGATCATGCAGGCCAAGTTTGCTTATATCTACTTTGTCGATAAAGATAGTTCCAGATGTAGGCTCAATGATTCGGAAGAGGGCGAGAAGAAGCTACAACAAAATTGTCATTACAGGCCAAAATTCCAGACAGAAGATATCTTACAGATGATTTCCCTGCCCCGGTTCGGCCACATATGCCAATTTTTTCTTTGGGTTTCTGGAACATTCAGAGTGAGCATGCATTCGTGAGAAGACTGGAGGAATAACTGACTATAGTCATGGAAATATCCTTGAGGACTAGATCCAACTCGGGCCTATACCGTGCCGAGTATTCGCTGAACCGGACAGGCTCAATATAATCAATTTCATGTGCATACTATCATAAACTCACCGAAATTCAACTTCCCCAGCAGTGGGCCACTCCGAGGCAGGCTGGTTCTCAGCGATCTCATAAGGAGCTTCCGGCTCAAGGTCTTTCGCATAGTGGACGATACGTTCGACGCTAACCACGTTTTGTTCTACTTCACTCGCGGAGCGTACGAACCAGTTCTGTGACGGCTTAGTAACCCATACCTCAAGACGGAGAGATAGTCACCTACCAGAGACCCTGTCGTATTCAAAGCATACGACAAAACTAGACCAACCAACCCTGCATCAACGTTGCTAGTCACAACAGCAGCGACAGTCAAAAGAGCGGTGATGAAGATAATCACTGCCCCAACAAACTCTAACCGTATTGCAAGCCAGCGGTTGACGGAAGTACTAGGGAGGTAGCACAACTGATTACGATCAATGCGGCGTGCGTTATCTGCAATGAAAATGGATTGTTGGTCGTAGGCTCGAATGGTAGAAAGTCCGGCCAAGGATTCCGAGAACCACGCAAAGATGGGTGATCGGGACACTGCATCAAGCCGCTTGAGTTCACGCGATGTTGCTAGGTAGTACCTAGGAATAGTATGTATCAGAATCATTCCGAAAGAACAACAAAACCATTCATACACAGTGACCCTATAATAGAACCAGGTCAGGGGGACGACTGCGATCAAGAAGGGCGGGAAGCTGAAGCCGATGACCAAGACAATGGAAGCACAGACCGCGCTCGTGCGGATCATGTTTTGGATCACTCGAGCCAGGATCTGATCGACAACATACGTATCGCGAGAAAACAAGTTCAAAATACTGCAACGAGTGTGTTAGAGATCAAAGAATTCATTCCAGGTCCATTGATTTAACGCACCGTCCCGTTGGTGTTGTCTCAAAAAAGCTCAGAGGCGCACGCATGACCGAATGCAACATCTAAAAAAAATCAATTAAAAAAATCCCACCAACACCCACAATGCAACCACCCACCGAATCGTGAAGGTGCTTTGAACTGCGAAGCGAGCAGAAAACCCAAATCAGAAGCGCGGAACATCCGCCCAGGAAAATGGCCGCCAAATTGAACAATCCATATCCCAGGAAATACTTGTCCGCCAATCCGGCGTTGACGCCCGTCTCGCGATTATGCTCACCCCAGAGCCTGAGCATGAAGGTCGATATGATAGACATCACCTGCTGCAGGACCGTAGTAAGTACGAAGAACAGGAATCCCTCCTTCGACGCTGCGTGGAGGTACTGGGAGTAGACTTCCATCTTGACGCGGCCCTGTTCACTGTGCTCCTTCGTGATGCCACTGGAAGAGGGATCGCGCAGCTTGGGCGGTGCAGCGACGACGGCTTTTTTGAAACTTTCTCTGCGAGCTGCTTTCTCCGCGATACATTCAAGCTCTCCGACAAGGGTGGCCTGCATGTTTTCCTCGCTTGTGGTGGGAGTGCCCCTGCCGCTGGACGGTCCAGGGGTAGTTGTCCCAGAGTTAGCACCGCTGGTGGCATGACCGTGACTATAATGAATTAAATAAGAGCCCGTCAGATATCATGAATTGGAATGCACGTACACAAGCTTGTGCACTTCACTATCCGAGTTCGAAATCAAATCGTTGTATGAGCCGCACTCCAAGATAATACCGCGGCGCAGGTAAACAAGTTGATCGAAGTACTTGAGATACGCGATGCTGTTGGTGACTAGAACGCGTGCTTTAGTTGCGAGCAAGCCTTGAGGACCAATGACATGGTCTGTTACATATCTTCGGTCAGCGGGGTCGGATTGCAACTGGATGTTTCAATTTACCAAACACATGTCGGGCAACATGGGAGTCGACCGCAGCCAAGACATCATCAAGAAGAACCCTGCAGAACGCATGTGTCAGCAGCAGATCATAGACGAACGGACCAAACTTGCAGATCTGCACGTGCATAGATCGCACGAGCAAGCGCGACACGAGCACGCTGGCCACCGCTCAGCTAACAGATCATTCAGCTTTCATCGATGCTATACCGTCCCGGAGTACTTACAGTGATACCTACGGGAATGGACATGATTAGCACCATCGATTCGAAGACGAGATGGACACAAACGTACCCTTTTCACCCACCTCCGTCAGGTCACCTTGTGGAAGAAGCGCCAAGTCGGGCGCCAAAGCGCAAGCTGTACAGAAAGGTCAGCCCCAGTCACATGACAACTGATCATGGACATACCTTCAATAACAAGGTTATAGAACACCTCATCATACTCATGTGAGAAAAGGATGTTATCCCGAACCGTTGCAGAAAGAATCCTATGCGCCTGTGAGCGAACATGCCAGAAATACCGCGTATAGAACGCACCAAGGATTCTGGGCAGCATAAGCCACATTGCCGAACAGCCTCACCTCACCATCCGTCTTTCGCATGTCCCCGATAATGGCTGCCAACAAACTGCTCTTGCCGCTTCCCACACGACCGAGGACACCCACTAGCTCTCCCTTACGCACCGCCAAGTTGATATCTTCCAAAGCAGCTGAAATATCTTGTTTGTTCCACTGGAACTCGCCGCCCTTGATTGAAAGCACCTGCCATACAGATGTGAATATCGAAATGGCTTCTAAGGAAATCGGATAACTGCGAACCTCGTCACCAATGTTCAGAGTGTTTTTCTGTGACTTCATAAGCGCATCTTGCTGCAGCTCCTCAGCGTGCAGGAAACCTGACAAACGTTTGACGGAGACAAGTGCCTCGATGATGTTCGACGTGACTTGACTGAACTGTAACACGGGTCGGCGATCACCGAGGTTACAATACAACTATCGCTTACCATAGCAAGTGGGAACTGGAGCAACATAAACAAGGAGATCGCAGGGAAGATGACGTCAGCTGTGAGAGGTCGAGACGAGAACACAGATGCGGTAGCAAAAGAACTAAATGCCACAATCACTGAATGATTTGGTAGTTAGTAACGAGCAGCGAGTCAAGGCAGATTACACACAAGGAATGCCTCCCCAAAGCGTCGAATTAAGAGCCTGACGAATGTTGTGAGGATCACCGCCGGTTACTAGGTCTGATAACCGATGCTTACCGTGACGACACCGATTTTCTTCAGCATCTTGAGCTCCAAATCATTGCGTACATGCAGAACGCGGCGGATGAATGCATATTCCCACGCATAGAGTTTGATACTGCACAAAAAACGATCGTTAATGAGCTTTCTGCGGGCATGAGGCTGACGTACCTCTTAATATTGGCCAAAAGCTCGCTCATTAACCTCGTGCGCCGATCGCGGTTCTTCATTTGTTGTTCCTGCATCCTCTTCAACATCCGTGCGATCCACGTATTTAGCGGAATGGAGATGATCATGATCGCAACTCCAACAAACGCCGACCATCCGAGAAGGTTGTACAACGACACAAAAGCCAGCGTGATCTGACGACAGTGTGAGTGTGGTTATCTATAGAGAATACACTACATTACCTGGAACGGTCCAGAGATCGCAATCAGACCATAGGTGCACAGGTCTTGCAGCCTGCTGGCATCGACAGACATCAAGTTGACGATATCTCCAGATGCACGACTCCCACGCTCGTCGCTAGAAAGGACGAGAGACTTTTTGTAGATGGCAGTTACCAAACCAGCACGGACACGCATGCCTGTCTCGAAACATATTTGGAAGTACTGTTCACGTCGGTCAGCACTGTAATGATCACACTGGCCAGGAACATTACCTGATGGAGAATTACAGTTTGTACCATCGACGCCAAAAACATGATGATAGCAATAGCATATCCCTCGAGAGGACTCGGACCAACAAGAAGGTGGGCCGTGCCTTTGGTGCTCTGATAGCTCGAGATGTATGCGAGGAGCCATCGAAGAAGTTGAGGTTGCAAGAATGCGAGACTGTCCTGCAAGAGTTTGTAGAATCCGGCGAGCAGATACGGGCCACCATATGACAGGAACAGTGCGGTCCATAATGACGAGCTGCATCTCGGTCGGACAAAGCACAACTCCTATATGAACATCGCACTCACTGTTTCTCCAGAGAACTCTGTAGATCCTTTCCAAGATTCTCTGATTCGTCGCGAGGAAGCAAAGCAGGCAAGTCGTCTTCCGTTATGAACTCTTTCGAACCTTTCTTCATCAAAGGCGTCAACCAAGCAAATGAGCACATGCTATACACATTCGCGGTGATCGTCGGATTCTCTGTATTATCCTTGACAGAATCATCAGGAGAGATGCACTCCAGCGCGTATGCCGGGAGAGCAAAAAGTTCGACGGCCCATTTTGACAGAATCACGAATGGATCATTTGAATGATGATCCTGCGCGAACGACCTCGTCCATATTGCGAGGCTGACAGTGTAACAAGGCCAAAACAGTAAGAGAATAGTTGAGGATGATAGCGTCCGACGATGATTCAGTCGGGTTAGTATCCAGGACGCAAGTAGCGCGAGTGGTTCAAGGATGTAAGGCCATACGACTGATGCTGTTTGTTTGAGTGATAAGACAATGAAGAGGTTGAAGCAAGACGCGACGATGGCGAGTCCCAGTAGTGTCTGTCCGCCGAATCATAGTCAGTAAATACACACTTTAAAAGCTACAGAACGCACCAGTTTCACCCATAGTCTCCAGCGACTTTTACGTGAGATATCAAGAGACGGAAGATATCCCAAAGCCCAAATTCTGTATGTCGCCGATAGTAAGAGTAGAGCCAGAAGAGACGTCAAGATGACGCCTTCCTCGAAACAAAGAGTTAAATCAAATTCACGGAGGTTGGACACGATGAGCCATCCCTCAACGTCCCGACAAGTCGCCATAAGGTGTGACAATGGTGAAAGATGAACTTCTATGGGGGGTCCTCGGTCTCAATTTATTCCTCTCACAAAGTTGTCAAACGTTAACTCAACAACGACCGATTACAAATTTATGTGACAATAATCCGTACGTACCCCCATCATTTGGCTGATCAATCAAACAACTTTGCTGTACTTGAGTACTTTCGCTGAGTAAAAATCACCCGCGGCACAGGGAGTACGCGTTCTCATCAAATTAAGGTACATGCACAGACGAGACTTGAGCGGCACTCATGATTCTGAAGCAGTCACCGCGTTCAACAGAGATGGAAAAGATTACAGCGGGGCATGAACAGGGTCTCCCGGGCCGGGGTTGACGACCAGTGTGAACGTGGTGGGCGCTGCTTGATGAAATAGACTGCGACGGCTCGACTTCTGGTTCTGATAACGCGTCTTCGATTGTAGAGATGAAATACGGGATGGGGAACGATCAGGCTGAGCAGTTGCAGACGCCTTTCTCGCCGCTGCAACAAAAGCGAGGTTCTTGATCGATAGATTCTCTCCAAGGGCCAAACGCATGCGGCGCTCCAGACGGACTTCCTTCGGCGTGTGCGTCTGCTTGGTTGTAGCCGAAACGAGTAACTCCCTCTTCATTACGCTAGCTCCAAGTGTCTGCACGAGAGCTTTGCGAAGGTCCCGTGTCTTCTGGCTGTTCGGACTTCGGGTTGGATGCGCCGGACTGATGCTGTCGGACCGTACTTGTGACTCTTTCCCTTTGCGCCTGATTGCACTCTTCGCGAGTATCTTGACATATTCTCTTCTCCTTAGGGAGGCTTTGTGTGCACTCGAAATATCATGAGAGCTCCAGGATGCTTGCGGGGCAAAGCGTGGAAACACAGGTGCGTATCTGATGAGACTCATTCCGGGTGCTCCCATTGGATAACGCGGCTGCTCAAAAACCGTCATAATACGCCAAGGAACATGACGACTTGAACATACCAAACCGAGAACGCCGAGTATTACCCTGAAGAATTTCAGGCTCTTCAAGATGTGCAAATTGCCAAGACAGTGAGATTCATTCGCCTGGATGCGAACAGAAGAAGAAAGTCTCAGAAAAGGAAAAACGAAAGATTTTCACACAACATACCGGGAAGATCGTCAGCGATCCTGTATAGAGCCCGTTCTGGTACACATGCCATTTCGACGAGTAGTAAAATATCCTTCTCTCGTAAACTTCCCCTTGATTGATGAGACTATCGAGTTTCGTGAACTGTTTGAGCAGTCGTCATAGTTGAGTAGAAGTGTAGTTCATCGAAACCGCTGACCTTGTCCTGTGTGCCTTTACAAACTGTGACGGACTCGCCAGTCCTGGTGGAGCTCCCAAGGCTGACACGCCGGTTCCACTGGAAGATTTTGGACGCCATAAACGCGATGAGAGTGGTTGCTGTATACAAGCTAGCAAGGAGAAGACGGTAGGCAGCGTCCACGGCGGACATGACACTATCAGCTGGAAGAGGACGCAAGGGAAGGATTCAAATCGGAGCGCTCACCGTTCAAAATTTAATGCAGAACATGAACCCGTTTCAGCCCAAGTCAGCCTCCGACTTGTCTCACAAACCAAGAGTGCTGAGGCTGACCTGATGGTCAATCGACCACCTTTCGTTACTTGGTACTCTGACATCATGACCTGGCGAACTTTAGCTTGCAGCCTGGTTAGTGTGGTATTAATGATGATACACATACTTGGACTTATTGGCCAGTAAGGCCCTTCCGAGTCGCACCTCTGAGGCCTGCATCGGACCTAGAAGGAATGGCTATTTACATTCGTCTATGTATATGTCTAGGGGGAGACTAGACCTCATCGGACTATATGCATTATATTAAATAATTGCAAATAAACGACATCTTTGGAACAACGTTCATGCCAGGCTCTTGGAGCATTACACTCACTTCAAAGTTCAGCCCGACTTGCAACTCAGCATTCCGTCTGCGCGGCCTGTTTGCGGACGTGCGGTTCATGCCGTCAGTACTGCCATACCGCATAGCCTGCCTGCCATCGACTATGCAACGGGCTCTTCATTAAATGGTCACTTCAGCCCGAGTTGCACAATTTAATCTTCGGTTTCATCCCCAACCATCATCAAAATCTGTCACCTTTCAGATTTCTGTTGAAACAAATGAGCGTCTACTGTGTACGGTCGGCCATCGCTAAGGTTCTGACTCGGATGGGTCTCCCTGCCCACATGTGACTCTCTAACTGACCCGACGGTATCATAGGCGATGCGTCGCGTGGTGACACTTCCTGTTTGACCTTCAATTTGGGCAAACCATTAATATTCCTACATGTAGAGTCCTCACATGGTATGACCAAGTCATCATCATCAATCCTCAAAGAAGAGTCTCCGCTTTGAATGCCGCGACCGTGTCACATGTCATAGCTGAGTACAATGGGGTCACTAATCCCTCTTGCGTGAGCGCAGCACCGACTTGACGTCACTCCGTGTAGCCGCAGGCGCTCGCCTTGCGACACCGGAGCTGATCAAATATTCCGACCGCTGTTTCAATTCAGGTTTGTGTCAAAAATGCATTTATTTTTAGTTGCGAACTAATCTGGCACATATTATTTATGCTGTCAATGCCGGTGCAATGTCAGTGTATATGTGTAATCTTGGAATGGGCCCACGAGAAATGAACACCACCAGCATCTCAGTGCCGTGACAAGCTGAAGTGCCTAGCAGGTACTAGTATCGACGTCCCACAAGGCTGCTCTCTGAATCCGATGCAGCAAGGTCTCAATCGTTACCGAAATGAAGGCACATACACAACCGTTCCCAGAATCCCGCCCGGTCACTGCCTCATCTTGCGCTCTGATGATGAATGCCTACTCACGCTTTTCTTCTCCATCGCACAAGAATGCACAGCGAAAGTATGGTTTGGACGCCCGCATAAAATGTCCGCGATTTCACCGGTCCATTGAAGGTGATCATTATAATTAATACATTCCATATGTTGCCTAACACAGATGATATCGATATCGGGTTCAATATATCTGATACATGAACAGGTCAGCGCTCCGAATTCCAGCCCGATTCTCTCGCATGGCATGTTTTGACGAGGTGTCACTACCAACCGTCGGAATTGTTCCTTTCCTATGATCGGAAGGTTGCTGTGCTGCGACTGAGCACTAGCACTGTTATGAAACACCTGGGGTCGTCTGGCTATCATGGCCGCCCTGAGTCATTTTATGTCGTGTCCGAGTCATGGTTTCAAGAGGCAATTGTGGCACGTCATCATTTTTCAACGCGTCGGCAGATCGTGTCTGACTCCCAGAGCAGTACATATTCATGTCCGGGGCGCTGGATTCAGTGGACACCTGTGTGCCGGTGTGTTGGCACGCCGTCAATAATCAATCAACAACTGCTTGGATAGGGAGGCACTGAAGGCCACCTACCACTACAAGATAAAAGCTGCGAGATGAATGCCTCCCCCCACCATAATTCTTATCCTATATCCCACTGTTCTCTCCTGTGAGAGCATTACAATGCTGATCCCTATTATAATCACTTCTCTCGTCTTATCGATCAATGCTGCTTCTATCGTATCCCGTTCACAGTCTTACCCATTACCTCGATCCGGTGTACTTGGCCCCAAAACTACAATAACCATTGGAAATAAGGTCATCGCTCCCGATGGCTTCGAACGCTCGTGAGTCTCTCGCCAGGGTACTCAAAGCTCACGCCCTGATATTTAACAGAGCAACTCTTGTTGATGGCACATTCCCTGGACCCTTGATTGCAGCCCAGAAGGTAAGCTTCCGTCGACCTCCTTGTCGTGCACCAGTGCTGACCTTACAATAGGGAGATGACTTCGCCATTGAGGTGGTCAATGAGCTCACAGACGAGGCGATGTTCAAGAGTACCAGTGTCGTAAGCGACGCCGATCATCCACGTTGGTATTGATTAAAGTTGTTTTACTGCAGCACTGGCACGGTATCTTCCAGAACGGGACGAATTACGCCGATGGGACGTCCTTCGTCACACAATGCCCTATTGCCCAAAACCACTCTTTTTTGCACTCTTTCTCCGCCCCGAACCAGGCGGGCACTTACTGGTATCATAGTCATTATTCCGTCCAGCAGGAAAGTATTGCTCAAACCTTGCAAACACAGTACACGACTGACCTGTTGAACAGTGTGATGGCCTGAGGGGACCCCTGGTAATCTATGATCCTCATGACCCTTTGGCATACATGTACGACGTCGACGATGGTGAGCGAACAATTAATTCATATTAATCATCTGACCATCATGTGTTGCCAGCAAGTACCGTAATCACACTTGCCGACTGGTGAGTTTTAGGCACATTGGTGATCTGCCCAACTAAATAAAGTCCCTAGGTATCACGTTGTGGCCCCCGTCTTGCGCCACATTATAGGCACCACCACCACCATTTCGCTCATCAACGGACAGGGTCGATATGCTGGTGGACCCATGACTGATCTTGCTGTTATCAATGTCGAGCAGGGAAAGCGATATCGTATGCGTCTTATTGCAATGTCATGCGACCCTAACTTCCAGTTCTCCATCGATGGCCACAACTTAACCATCATCGAAGCGGATGGAGTGCTGACCGAACCTCTGGTGGTAGACCAGCTCCAGATTTTCGCCGGTCAACGTTACTCTGTGGTTCTTGTAGCCGACAAGCCGGTAGATAACTACTGGATATACAGTCTTCCTAGTTCGAACCTGTCCTCTGCGGGAGGAGTTAACTCTGCAATCCTGCGCTACAAAGGCGCTGCAACGGCGGACCCGACCACCGTCAATACGCTGGCCACGAACTCATTGAAGGAGGCAAACTTGCATGCTCTGATCAATCCCGGTGCTCCTGGTATTCCGGAGTACGGGAAGGCAGACATCAACCTCAACCTCACGGTTACCAACACCGGCGGGATATTCTATATCAATAATGTCACATACCAACCTCCCACAGTTCCTGTCCTTCTCCAAATTCTCAGTGGAGCTCAAGAGCCGTCTCAGCTACTTCGAAACGACAGTATTATCGTTTTACAAGCTAACAAAGTGGTAGAGTTGACATTGTCAACAACTGGCCCAGGTGGACCCGTACGTCTTTTCCCTTCCCCAGACGCCCATGTGCCTGATATACATTGTAACAGCATCCGATACATCTTCATGGGGTAAGTTCACCACGTCTACGATAGCATGTTTGGTTAGTGCTGATGATCATTAGCATGCCTTCGATGTCGTACAGAGCGCAGGCAATACTAGTGCCTTCAATTACGTGAACCCCGTTCGTCGCGACGTGGTAAGCGCTGGCAGCCTCGGACAACAAATGGTGATACGATGGACGACCGACAACTCTGGCCCCTGGTTTTTGCATTGGTACGATATCATTTTTATCGAGCTGTCAAGAATGGTACTAACTCTGGATCAAAAGCCACATCGACTGGCACCTTGATGCGTGCGTTTATGAGTGTCCGCATTACATAAAGAAATAGCTAATAATGTACATCTAGCGGTTTTGCTGTGGTGATGGCCGAAAGCCCCTCGGATACCCGCGCACATATTAGTCCCGTGCCAGGTAAGTCATACTAATCAAAAAACTGTCCATACTTCCCTGGCTGAACTGCTTTACAGCTGCTTGGGATCAGTTGTGTCCGATCTTCGATTCCCTGTCTCCTTCCCAGTTGGGGGGTGGGGGTTTCAAATCTTATGAAGAAGCAGCTAATATTACAACTCTCCTCTTCCCAACATCGTCCCTCCATTAAGTATGGCAGTGGACTGTTTATTACTTTCGTTTCTTAGGGGTACAATGTTTGTTGGACAACTGACAGAGTCTATTCTGCGTGCTGTGCGGAATTTACTTACGGACTTTTCTATTATAAGTACTTTTATAATTAGCCTTATTCACTGCGGAAATGAGAAAGTGTCCGTATCCAAATAGAGGATAGATAGAGGTGTTAACCATACCTAAACTAGATATGTGCAATGTCATCTGCCTAGGTTCAAATATGTGCGGAATGTCGTGATTTTCGAACACTAACTGTACTCTAGTTAGATATAATGCTTGGTGTCTAGTTTGAGATCCGTCGAACAGACCATACTCGAGGTAAAGTATGGATAGGACTTAAATGTATATGTCCTCAGGTATGGACAGAGTATAGATAAAGTCTGGACTCTGGATTGCATCTAGATAGAATACAGATAGCAACAAGGAAATACATGGCGGATCCTCCTATGCAGCTGCCCCTCCATGAACTGGGTAACAAAAAGGTGCTTCTGGATGAACCCTCGTTTGTCCACATCCTCTCGTTATGTTCCAGCACCAGCTAGGCATGCAGTACTGTCCAGATGGAGCTGGCACTCTTACAGTCTCAGACAAATTTGTCAACACAGCACAAAATGTGAATCACCCTGTCCTGTTACCCCCAATGGTTCTGAATGACCCCTTCATGGACATGACACCTAATCATTGCCATGGTTTCCATCCATCAGTGTTGGGTTTGTACAGCAGGGAGGGTGGGTGTCAGAACCGTACCTAATGGGTAGGAAGGAGGTTATGGAGAAGCTTAGCTTCAGCTTGTGCGCTCCACTCCTTAGGCAAGTACAGTGCCCTTAACTTTGAAGGATGGATAGGGGCTGCCAAAGATCAACTCCGACATGCTCCAACAGGGGTAAGACTATGGGGGACTAAGTCTGACGTAGAAAGTAATGCAAAGACTGTCGGAAGACAGAGGTAGAGGTCAGCAAGACTAGTCTCAAGGTTGGACTAGACAAGGAGTAAGACTTTAAGTCAAGTTGGAGGTGGTTAGGATAGGTTCAAGTCTATATTCATATTGTAGAAACACTACCGGAATACATAGGATTTATATACTATGGAAATACCGGGCTATGTGGCACAGTGTAGTGGAGTACAAAGTAATAACTAAAGGTATAATGTACCATAGTGTACAACAGGTTAGATTGGAATGGAGAGTCAGATCATACAAGGTACCAGGACCAGATGGAAAGCGGAATGTACAAAGGGAACTTAGAATGGACAGATGTGTACCTCGTACCTTAATTGAATCAGGGGCGGAGGAATGTACCTGACATTGGAGATACATACTCAGAGGCAGAGAAGCATGGACAAGGGCAGAGGACTATGAATAAAGGCAGAAGACACCGACTGAGGGTGGAGGAGACTTGTGTGGATCGTGGATATGACAGTGTGCCATGATCAAGCATTTGCTGCTCAATAGCACATGGAGAGACCAGAGGGGGGTCCAAAAATTCAAAAATTGGTGGGACAAGAGGTGCTGGGATTAGATTTGTGCATGGTTGTTAGGTACCGTGCCGGCTCAAGAGGCAGAGGGGTTGGGGCTTGGCTTCAGCTCTTGCGCTGCGCCCTTAGCCAAGTACGTGCCCCGAATTTGGAGCGGGTCTGATGTTGTCCGATGATAGGACGAGTGGACCACTTTGGTCCGCTTTGAGGGTTGGGAAGTAAGAGCTACTAGCGGCGGGCCGACTAGGAGCGGAGCGGAGAAGGCGGGGAGTGATGCGGAGGGTGGATAGGAATAGGGGGAAGGTTTGGTAGGAGCGGAGAAGGTGGAGGACTAAGAGGGACACTTAGAGCACAGCTCTAAGTCGGAGTGGAGGGTCGGAGAGTTGGAGGTGACAACAAGTTAAGACTTGTGTCCAGAGGAGGCAAGGTCCTACTGAGAATTCTCACAAGAGGTAACTGCGAGAAGACAAGTAATATTAAGACTGAGGAAAATATCTAAGTACATGATATGTTATATACTACTATGTATGAGGCAGTGACCAGGATAACTATGTTGTAAAGCTATGTACCAAGGATATAATTTTTTTTTGTTTCCAATTTTTGTCCATTGAGAGTGATACTCTATGTAGGACACTACTATCTAGTCATGGAGCCCTGTGCTCCGCTCCTTTGTCACATCCCCAAATGCACTGGTGTAAGGCATACCCCACCAGTCCGCTATTCCTGCCGGCCGTTTTAGATGGGCGATGCATAAGACTAGGGAGCGACTGTGTAAAAGATTATGTGGTGAGAGGTCTAATGTGAAAACTATAACGCATGCTCGGCCGCTTGCGCGGACCAAACAGAGATCAATGAGGTACGCAGTAAAAATATAGTAGGTGTAGTCCTTGGGACATGAAAGCGGCAGTGTGCTTCCGGGCTGGGTGGAGAGGTTGGCGGGCATCCAGCGTGTCGGTGAGGAGTGTTTCTACTTGTTACTGACTTAATTCCCAGGGCTGAGCTGGAGATCTCGTGTGTATGAGCGGTATTAAGTGATTAGTCGGGGCTAGGGTACCGAATAGGAGGAGAGATTAGCATATTTTGAATAAGGTACAGCAGGACGTAGTCTTGATTGCTGTTAGGTACTGTGCCAGCTCAAGAGGCAGAGGGGTCGGGGCTTGGCTTCAGCTCTTGCGCTGCGCCCTTAGCCAAGTACATGCCCTGAATTTGGAGTGGGTCTGACGTTGTCCGACTGGTAGGATGAATGGTCTGCTTTGGTCCGCTTTGAGGGTCGGGGGGTAAGAGCTGCTAGTGGCGGGCCGACTAGGAGTGGAGTGGAGAAGATGGGGGTTGATGTGGAGGGTGGATAGGAGCAGGGGGAATGTTTGGCAGAGGCGGAGAAGGCGGAGGATGATGCAGAGGGACAAGGGAGAATATTGGATAGGGGCGGAGTATATGGAAAAGACTTAGAGCACGGCTCTAAGTCGGAGCAGGGGATCGGAGGGTTGGAGGTGACAACAAGTTGAGACTTGTGTCCAGAGGGGCAAGGTCCTACTGAGAATTCTCACAAGATGTAACTGCAAGAAGACAAGTAATATTAAGACTAAGGAAAAATATCTAAGTACAGGATTTGTTATATACTTCTATGTGAGGCAGTGATCAGGATAACTATGTAGTAAAGCTATGTACCAAGGATATAGTTTGTAAGTACTTTACATAGGTGAAGACATAAGTCGGAGTGGATATCAATATGTACACGTCAGATCAGTGATCGGGCGGTAATAGGAATTATCAGTGATCCGGGAGTAAGAGTCTATGTACCAAAGGGGAAAGTATATGTCTAAAAGGGGAAAGGGATCCAGTTGAATGGAGAGGTTTATGGAAGGGGACCGGTTGAGCGGTTGAGCAGGAAGCATAGGGCGGAATGTGGGGTTGTGATAGGACAGGAGCGGAGGGGGTTGGAAATCGGAGCGGATATCAGTATCGGGGCGGTTGGATCTGGTATATGACAATTGTGTTCTATTTGTGTCTTGCTCGCGTTGGGAGGGAATCTGGGCAGGGGGTGTCAGGCTGTTCGTGTGGTGGGCATCAGAATTTCACCTAGCGTGGACTTCAAGCGGCCAGTCTTGTTGACATATCTAACTAGGTGGGGGATGGCATCGAGGTCGGATAATAGGTGCGATAGGGAGGTGGACTTCCGTCCCATTGCCTGAGCTAGCACATGGCGCTCTGGCCGAAATCGCGGGCATACAAACAGATAATGATGGACAGGTTTCTTTGGTTTGCGGGCAGTGGGGGCAATCTGGTGAAGCTACTTTGTGAGTCGGAATAGGTGCTGGTTCAATGCTAGGTGATGGGTGTGCAATCCGATAATGAGACCGGTGAGGCGTTTTGAGAAGGAGAATGTGAGTTTGATGAAGGAGCGTTTGAGGATAAGAGGGTCTATGTGCTGTAGGCGTTGATAACGGGGGGAGGTGGACCACTGCCTGGCCCATCTGGCGCGGGTATGTACCCTATGAGCTTGCTTGATTGCTGATATGCTAAGCGGTAGTGAATTATCATGGAGGTAACGAGGGAGACGCGCACGGGGACTACTTTGATGCCTCCCTTCTGCTGCTATTTTGGCTGCCTTGTCAGCTTCCTCATTTCCGTGAACCCCCTCGTGACCAGGGACCCAACGGAGCGTGGCGTTGAAGTCTGGATTAACGTGTTTGACTCTGTCCATCATTCTCTGAAACTTGGTCGCTAAATAGGAGCCTGGATTGGAGTAGAAACTCTCACCGGATAAGATGGCGGCTTGGTTGTCGACTGATATAGACATTGAGAAGATGAGATCTTGTTCAGTGGCAATGAGCTTGGCCGCTAAGGTGAGACCGACCATCTCCGCTTCGAATACGGTGTGCTCCTCGTCTGTTCCCAGGTAGTAGTGGAGGGTGCAGGGATGCTGACCTGCATGAAACAATATTGCTGCTGCTCCGATGTTGCCATCATGTCCTGAGCTGTCGCTGTAGACTTGGATGCTGTCCTGTAAGGGATATAATTTGTAAGTACTTACACAGGTGAAGACACAAGTCGGAGTGGATATCAATATGTACGCGTCGGATCAGTGATCAAGCGGTAGTAGGAATTACCGGTGATCCGGAAGTAAGGGTCTATGTACCGAAAGGGAAAGCATATATCTAAAAGGGGAAAGAGGTCCAGTTGAATGGAGATGTTATGGAAGGGGACCGGTTGAGTGGAAGCGTAGGGCGGAATGTGGACGGAGTGGAGGATGGATGGAGCGGAGGGGGTCGGAAAGCGGAGCGGATATCAATATCGGAGCGGTCAGATCAGGTATATGACAGTGGTACAGGTTCCAGATGAGTTGTCTTCAAGTTGTAGGGTATGATACATCCAGAGTGGATAGTACTCTGTGAAGTTCTGTGAAGATCAGTGCAATCATGAGTGCATCTGGTTCCCACAGGTATAATTGTGCTGTTGCAACCATAAGACTTGTAGTAGCATCTTGCTGTGGGGGCCATGGTTTTTGCTTGACGAGTACATAAATAAAACACATTAAGCATATGTCAAACACAAAGGTTATGACTTTGCAGTCACATGACATACTGGTGTTCAAGCTTAAGTTGCAACTGGTATATAATCATTCACATATATACAACATCTAGTATTTAGTAGTATGGGACTTGTGCAAAATGAGAGGACTGCCTAGGCATTTGACACCAGTGCTTGTAAGATAGACCGCAGTCATACTTCACTTGATCATGTGATCAGATTGTGACAATTTTGTGACAAAAGTGCCAGAATCACATCTCAACCTTCAAATTGTCTTTGTTCGCCAAATTAAAACCAAGGAAAGTTGACTGAAGTACATCCCCAGAGGACCTAGGTTTCAGAATTGAAATACAGCTTAAACTGGGAGTAGAGATAGCTTTTTTGTACTCGGAACATGATGCATTGTGCTTTGTCAGCTACTTAATGATCCACTTCAGCAACCAACAATGGAACTACACTACCTCTCTGCTATGTGTCATATACCTGATCCAACTGCTCTAATATCAATATCTGCTCCGCTCTCCGATCACCTCCGCTCCACCCATCCTCCACTCCATCCGATCATCATCTGCACCTGCTCCTATGTTTCCGCTCAACCGCTCAACCAGTCCCCTTCCATAACCTCTCCATTCAACTGGACCTCTTTCCCCTTTTAGATATATACTTTCCCCTTTGGTACATAGACCCTTACTTCCGGATTACCAGTAATTCCTATTACTGTTAGGTACCGTGCCGGCTCAAGAGGCAGAGGGGTCGGGGCTTGGCTTCAGCTCTTGTGCTGCGCCCTTAGCCAAGTACGTGCCCCGAATTTGGAGCGGGTCTGACGTTGTCCGACGGTAGGACGAATGGTCTGCTTTGGTCCGCTTGAGGGTCGGGAAGTAAGAGCTGCTAGCAGTGGGCTGACTAGGAGCGGAGCGGAGAAGATGGGGGTTGATGCGGAGGGTGGATAGGAGCAGTGGGAATGTTTGGCAGAGGCAGAGAAGGCGGGGGATGATGCAGAGGGACAAGGGAGAATATTGGATAGGGGTGGAGTATATGGAAAAGACTTAGAGCTCGGCTCTAAGTTGGAGCGGGGGATTGGAGGGTTGGAGGTGACAACGAGTTGAGACTTGTGTCCAGAGGAGGCAAGGTCCTACTGAGAATTCTCACAAGGTGTAACTGCAAGAAGACAAGTAATATTAAGACTAAGGAAAAATATCTAAGTACATGATATGTTATATACTTCTATGTATGAGGCAGTGACCAGGATAACTATGTAGTAAAGCTATGTACCAAGGATATCATTTGTAAGTACTTTACATAGGAAAGACATAAGTCGGGGCGGATATCAATATGTACATGTTGGATCAGTGATCAAGCGGTAATAGGAATTACCAGTGATCCGGAAGTAATGGTCTAAGTACCGAAAAGGAAAGCATATATCTAAAAGGGGAAAGAGGTCCAGTTGAATGGAGATGTTATGGAAGGGGACCGGTTGAGCGGTCAAGCGGAGCGGATACAAATGATGATCGGGCGGAGCAG
Organism: Suillus paluster; assembly: GCF_016628075.1. Lineage (NCBI taxonomy): Eukaryota > Fungi > Basidiomycota > Agaricomycetes > Boletales > Suillaceae > Suillus > Suillus paluster. The sequence goes on from NW_024537620.1 coordinate 144,098, forward strand.
AGGATGAATGGAGTGGAGGGGGTCGGAAAGCGGAGCGGATATTGATATTAGGGCGGTCGGATCAGGTATATGACAATTACCGCCCGATCGCTGATCCAACGCGTACATATTGATATCTGCTCCAACTTATGTCTTCGCCTGTGTAAAGTACTTACAAACTATATCCTTGGTACATAGCTTTACAACATAGTTATCCTGGTCACTGCCTCATGCATAGTAGTATATAACATATCATGTACTTAGATATTTTCCTCAGTCTTAATATTACTTGTCTTCTCGCAGTTACATCTTGTGAGAATTCTCAGTAGGACCTTGCCTCCTCTGGACACAAGTCTCAACTTGTTGTCACCTCCGACCCTCCGACCCTCCGACCCTCCGCTCCGACTTAGAGCCATGCTCTAAGTCTTCCCTTATACTACTCCGCCCCTATCAAATATCTCCCTTGTCCCTCTGCATTATCCGCCCGCCTTCCCCCCCGGACCAAACATTCCCCCTGCTCCTATCCACCCTCCGCATCACTCCCTGCCTCTCCGCTCCGCTCCTAGTCGGTCTGCCACTAGTAGCTCTTACTCCCTGACCCTCAAAAGCGGACCAAAAGCGGACCACTCGTCCTACCATTGGACAATGTCGGGACCCTCTCCAAATTTGGGGCATGTACTCGGCTAAGGGCACAGCGCAAGAGCTGAAGCCAAGCCCCGATGTCAGATTCCTAACGATTTTTCGTTTCTCGGTTTCTGTTACTTCCTGAGCCGTGTGTATAGCCCCGTTACTATTGTTCCCCTACTCCACGGGCTAGAACAATCTCGATTCCCAAAGAAACCGGTCGGAACTTGGGTTTCTGTTTAGTTGCCGTCTTACTCATCTGCTTATATATCATGATGTCATGCTCAGTCATCCGCAGCATCGTCGACTCTTTTCTCATTGGCTGATTTCTTTCAGACTCCTACTTAATGTTATGTATAAGAATAGGGTAGTTAGCGTAGGTGCTCTTTAGACTTAACCTCTTCGTTTCTACTGTTGTAGTAACCTAGACGTTCAACGCTCAATCCAACCCTGTTACTCATCGTCGTCTCTGACCGAGTCCTAGTGGTCGTGAACTCTCCTTCAACATTATTGTTGGACGTGGGTCATAACACCCGACCCCTCTGCTCCTGAGTTGGCACGGTACCTAACACTATGCCAAAACGGAAAATGTTCAATGTTGCAAACCTTGAAAGTTGGGAAAAGTCACTCAGTCACTCAGGAGACAAAGAAAATGTAAGAAAACTTATAATTTAAAGTAGCCTACAGAAATACTAACACAATGGCCACAGGAAGTCCCAATGACAATCAATGTGTCCAAGTCTACTCTGTCCAGTCTGAAGAAGAAAAAGAAGAGGAGAGTAACAGCTACTACAGTATTGGATCCTCCTCCCTTTGTGCTACCAATAATAGAGCCATCTCCACTTTGCGAGTCCGAGCCTGAGCATCCGAGTCAATGTGTCATGGAAGAAGCTTCTCCCCCAGATCCAAACATAAATATGGCTAGTGCCAAGATAGATACTGTAACAGGGTTCTACAAGCCCTCACCCACTGTCAAGGAGGCACACTTAGCCTTCAATGACATCAAGAGGATTCTTAGGCCACCAAAGAAGACTGCTGGCTACCATGACCCTGAGCTTGACTTGGTCTTTTGTTGCTGACTCAAAGGAATGAAGCAATTCTTGTGGGCCTATGTTGACCGTCAGTCTTCAGCATATGGAAAGTGGACAATGGCATCATTATTTACTGCAAAGGCTCTAGAACAGAAGCCCACACACTCATGAGTACTGTCACGAATCCCCAATACAAATCATTTTTCATTTCTCAGTTTCCCTCCAGTTACTTCTCGTTCCTGAACTGGTCACGTGACTTCGCTTCCTGTCACAGTTTCACCTCTTCACATATCACCTGCTGTATCTCCAATTGGCTCCCCTACTCCATGGGCTAGAATGATCTCTCTTCCTATTTGATTAATCTCCGTTTATGATCTCATCGCTTATATATCACGACATTGTGCTATGTCATCCGCAGTATCATACAACTCTTTTCTCATTGGCTGATTTCTTTCATACTCAGATATCTTCTATTCAATCTTATGTATATAAGTAGGTTAGTTAGCATAAGTACTCCTTAAACTTACAGCTGATTCCATAACTATGCGGAATCGAAAATCAAAACTTGTGCATCGGAAACACCTAGACAAGGACCCTGTAAGCACCTGAGTGAGAGAATTCGCAGTGCTTGATCACAACAACTGTGTCATTCAATGCTACCACGCACCGTTTCAGATGATTTGAAAGCTCAAATCCCTGTTCTATATCGACGTGGGTACTCCATCAAGTATATCTGCCATCTACTTGGAGTCAAAAAGACTCTTGTATACAAAGTTTTACAGCTCTTTCCCTCGCAGCATATCCATAGCAAGAATACAGGCCGGCATCACATTCTCACCATTGATGATATCACTTTCATCACTGCCATCCTTTGTCACCATCCTACAATGTATCTCGACGAATTACAGCATGAATTACACTCTCACTGCAGTGTGTTTGTGTCTGTGCAAACACTTCTTCGCACATTTTGGCGGCTACATCTCAATTGCAAACACATCTCCACTTATGCTCTTGAACGGAACGAGGAAAAATGTGCTATTTTTATGAATAGTATTGCTGAAATTGTGCCCGACCCTGAAATGCTGATGTTCGGTGACGAGGCTGCGAAAGATGAGAGAACCCTCATTCAATGCTATGGCAGGTCGAGAATTGGTACAAGGTATGTCAAATTTTGCTTTGATTGACATGTAATAACTAGTTCGTGTCAGATGCATCCAAAGGAAGTGCTTCATGCGAGGCAAACACTACTCGATCCTCCCAATCCTGACTCTTGATGGAATCATTGCTTATGATATCATCGAGGGACCAGTGACAAGTGAGCGATTTTCACAATTCTTATGTGAGCATGTGGTAGGTTTTGTGAATGTGACGAAGATCAGAAGTTGACTGGTTTTTTACAGCTGCCTTTAACCAACCTGTATCCAGGGCCATGCAGTGTACTAGTTTTAGACAATTGCTGCATTCATCACACTGACAAGGTCCATTGTCTTGTCGAGGAAGAAGCCTTATGCAAGCTTGTATTTCTGCCTCCATATTCACCTGATTACAACCCTATTGAGCAAGCTTTTTCTTCTATCAAAGCATACTTACGATGACATTTTGATGACAAGTCTTTGATGAGTATGGTACGAGCATGCCAAGGCATCACCCCTGACAAGGCAGAAGGTTATTTTCATGCTTCAGGGTACATTGCTTAGTTATTCTACCAAGTCCTAGCACTAGTTCTAAATAAAGGGATCTTCTGCATCTGCATGATCACCCTCTGATTCAAAAGTGAATCCAGGAGGAAAGATAACCCAACTTTGCCTATTTTCGCAGAAGTAGTAAAGGTCATAGTCGAGATCCGGGCATTCCACTAATTACACATCAGCATACACAATAAATTAGGATATAGCTACTCACTTGGTGGACACTCATCAGGTTTCATACAACTTCCACTAATCTGTGCTCTTCCCCCATCATGGTATCTCCTCTTGTACTGGAATTTCTTGTACTTGGGAATGTTCGACTCAGTTGTGTCGCTCCATTGATGCTTTGTGCTTGTTAAGGTCGTGCTCAAGGGGGAGGTTACTCAAAGGGCTTCGGCTTCAGCTTGTGCGCTGTGCCCCTTACCTGAGTACGTGCCCTTAATTTCTGGTGGGCAGAGGGGAAGTCCAATGGAAGTCTGAGGAGTTCTGGAGGACAAATGTCAGTGGAGTTCGGCGGAACTCCAGAAGACTATGTGGGGACGGAGTAAGGCTACTATGGAAATCCGGAGTAGAAACAGGACAAAGGTTAGACTACCCTAAGGTAGAGCCAGAGGATTAGTCCTAAGGTTTAACCCCTAAGACTCGGAGGTGGACAAGAGGTGAGACTCAAGTCCGGAGATTGCAGGAATGAGCAGAACTAAGATGATATTCGAACTAAGGAGTTCCAGAGTATTACAGGGGTTTATATACTGTAGGTATCATATAAGTAAATCAGTCAGCAAAGGTAAGGGCTATGTACAAAACATGTGGAAAGTCTATTACTAAGTGTAATGGATCAAAGCAGTGAAGTCGGAAATGAAGTAAGAATGGACGGATCAGTAAGCATAGCGGAATAGGACATAACCGGTAACCGGAGCAATAGCTAATCTAAAAGGAGTTAGGGGTGAGTGTGGAGATGAAGGTGGAGCGCCGGGCAGAATAGCAAGACAGAGGACCAGACTTTAATGAAGTAGATCCGGAGGTACGGGATATGACAGTGCTACTCTTTGCAAGAGGGCCATTCCACCATATAACACTTCCTTTCTTCAGTCAAATAATGTCACCTGCACTGAGACCAGCTCAAGCGAGATCTTGGTCAGCCATGTCTGTGAGTATATCTGGACCTGCACCAATACCATGCAGGGAGGGTTCATATGTGGAGGCAAATGCAACACCAAGGTGATCCTCAGCATACTTCAAAAAACAAGTGAGTGTTGAGGGTGTTGGAGCAACAGGTGATGTGATGGGGAGTGAAGTTGCAGTTCGGACCAGAAGTGGTGTCAAAGGAGTAGCCTCATGTGTGAGATCTTGTACAGTTCGCAACAAGAGCATAGATGTGAGTGAACTGATGTCAGTTGTGCTGACTGATGTAGCTGTAGGTGTCGCAGCAGCAGCCATGGAACAACACATAGGGTGCAAAGGAGCCTCACGCTTCATAGGGTCAAATGATGGAATATTGGGTGGTACCATGGTGGTAGCCTCTCCGTCGTACTTGATTGTTCGTATTTCGTACTAAGTACATATAGCCATTACACAGTGTCAATGAGAAACATACCATTCCATGAGCCCAGTCCTTGATCATTGCTGGTGTACATGGGATCTCCATGTCACTTTGGTGGATATACGTGACAGAATTGTCATACTTGTTACCCCATTTCTTGATGATAAGCCTGCAAAAACGAGCAATTTCATGGTCGAGCTCAGTAGCATTGTCAGTGACTGCAATCTCATCATCATCTGATGCTCCACTGTCTTGGCTTGCAGTATCACCTGTTGTCTGTCCTCGTCAGCTACAACAAGCACACAACCAAGTCTTGCAGCAATTTGCCTCATTTCAAGTAGAAACTGGAAGTTTCTCCACATTTTTCATGTCGATGAATACTTTTACCTTTCGAGGTTCCTTGGAGATGAGCTTCTTTGCCATTTCCGCATAATCTGCTTCGTTGTCGACATCCATGGCTTCAGCACGGCTATAAAAAACCATTGTGAGAGAAGTTCAACTCCCATGATGACACAAAGATCACTTGCCCCCGAGAATTGCCAAGGTAGTACTTAAAACTATATTTCTTCCTCTCAGTAACCCTATGGTGTGATTTGTCGTGTTTTGCGAGAATTGTAGTCAAAAATTTGATGTAGTTGTGCTTGGAGATTTGAAAGACAAGCTCCTTGACTTTGGTAGATTTCACTTCCTTGGCTTTTGCTTTGCCATTGCTTTCAGTAGTAGTCTTGGTGTATGTATCCAGGTGAATAATGAATGTAGCCTTGAATTCAGGCATCTCTGGGGAATCCGATGGGGACAACATTGTCTTTCAGTGAGTCACAGATGTACACTATAGCACTACTACCCCAGGTGCTTACGGGGTCCTTGTCCAGGTGCTTCCGATGCACAAGTTTTGATTTTCGATTCTGCATAGTTATGGAATCAGCTGTAACCTCTTCATTCTCTACACTTGTAGTAGACTTAGACATTCATGCTCAATCCTATCCTTGCTTTTATCATCAACTGTGACTGAGTCCTAGTGGTTGTGTGCTTGCCTTTACCATTCAGTGAACATTGGTCATAATAAGTACTCCATGAACAAGTACATGCCTTCATTGCAGATTGTGAGGACCTCCCATTTAATATCTATGGGACATGAAATGAGTCATTACTTGACAAAGGTGAGGACCTCACACAAGAAATACACATGCATCTGCAAGGAATTGGAAAGTATGTGAAGGCTGTAGACCTTGTTGACTTCCTCGATACACCAGAAATGCAAAAGCGAAGCGAACTCACAAAGTGAATTCATCTTGCAACTGCACAGCGATGGATGAAAAAGCTTGAGTACCACTGGACAAAAGGCCCAAAAGGTCAATTTGTTGATGGTCATGAAAGAGATGATGTTGTGGCTTACTGGCAGCAAATGTTCTTGCCTGCATGGGCAGTAATCAAGGAGAAGACTCAAGATTGGTCTTGTCACGAGAGAGATGGAGATTACCCTCATCCATTGCTACAGGAACAGAAGACAGTTGTATGGTGGCATGACGAGTCCATGTTCTATGCAAATGATCATCGCAAAACATGATGGGCCCATAAAAGTGAAACAGCTGTGCCCTATGTGAAGGGGGAGGGACCATCACAGATGGTTGCAGATCTTGTTTCCACTGATTATGGGTGGTTGCAGTCACCTGATGGAGAAGAGGAGGCTCATGTCTTCTTCAAAGCAGGAAAAAATCGTGAAGGGTACTTCACAAACCAGGACATTCTCGAGCAAGCTGGAAGATCAATGGATATTCTAGAGAAGTACTACAGCAACAAAAACCACGTCCTTGTGTTTGACAATGCAACAACTCACTTAAAATGTGCAGATGGAGCTCTCTCTGCAAGAAATATGCCAAAGGGAACATCAAAGGCAGAAACCAATTGGGGCATGGAGGTTAATATTCAAGATGCAGCTGGCAAACAAGTTTATGGTGTGGACGGCAAGCTGTTGAAAGGAAAAATTCAAATGGGTGATGCAACATTCGCAGACAGATCAAAACAGTCACTCTATTTCAGTGAAGATGCTAGACCCAAAGTGGGTCTCTTCAAAGGGATGGCTGTAATCTTGCACGAGCGAGGCCTTACTCAGGAATCGAAGCTGCAGGCACAGTGCAAGGACTTCAAGTGTGTGAAGGGAGCAACACATTGCTGTTGTCATCAGGTGCTATACAATCAGCCAGATTTTGTTGCTGTCGAGTCAAATCTAGAAAGGATATGCAAAGTGAGAGGATTTTCAGTGTTATTCCTTCCAAAGTTTCATTGTGAACTTAACTTCATTGAACAGTGCTGGGGATATGCAAAAAGAATTTATCATCAATATCCCACATCATTGAAAGAAGAAGATCTTGAACAGGATGTTCTTTTGGCTCTCGAATCAGTGCCACTTGATAGTATGTGCCAGTGTGTTAATTGTTGAAATATTACATTCAAATTTTCACACCACTCAGGTTTTCAACATGAGCCTGCTGGTTCATGGATGCATACCGCAAAGGACTGAATGGGAAGCAAGCTGTGTGGGCTTCGAAAAAGTACAAAGGCCACCGAGTACTGCCAGATAGTATTTTGCACCACCTCGACGGAGCTCATGTATAGCATGACTGTCAATAGTACAATATAACATAGTGTCACAGTTGAGTCACTGCCAAAGTCACACCACATGATCAAGCAAGGTATAACTGCGGTCTATCTTATTTATGATGGTCTGAATAAAAAATTAACAGCCAGAAAGTAGCAAGGTGTCATGAATTACCTCTCAATTTACCTAACTTTTCCTCGGTTACTTCTATTCAAGACCCGGTCACATGACTCTGTCACCTTTCACATCTTCATATGTCACTCCTTCACTTGTTCACATATCACCTCTTCATCCCTACACAAGCGTCAACCTGTCACAAAGGCACCTGAACCCTATATTTCACATATACCCTGGTACATCACAAATCACATCTCAAACCTTATCTTCAACAGTAGCTCTCCTTTCACATCATCAATTCCATCTCCAATCAATGTACTGATCATCCATTCCCAAATCTCACTTCTAATGATCTTAGATAGATCTTCTAGTTAATCTCCATCTCTTCCATTCCATTTCCAGATACAGAACTTCTATTCATCTCTGTCAAACCCTAGATAGAAGCAGTACCCTAAGACCCTGCTTACTCACCACTATCCTCCATCTTCTATCACAAAACCCTATACTCTGATTAATTCCTGTTGCTTCTCTTGCAAACATCATCCTATGCAGTCATTGTATGATTCCCTTTTCTCTTTTATGATTGGTTGATTACTTGCAGACTCAGATATCTCCACTTCAATGTTATGTATATAAGTAGTCAGTAGTACACCTAGTTTTCCTCGGACTTAACCTCTTCATTACTACCTTGTTTAGGGCTTAGATGTTCCTAACTCTCAATCCCATATCTTTTATCTATCATCCTTGATGAGTTCTAGTGTGATCTCTGGTCTTTGCTTTAACTTCGGTTATTGTGAACATTAGTCATAACACAAGGTACAGTAACAAACCTTGTCCACCACATCAGGAGCTCCTTGCTCTACTTCAGACTTGAGCTCTGTGACACTATCATCTGGAGCAGGAAGGTCAGCTATGTGAGTTGTGGGAGGACAGAAAACAATGTTACCAATGGGTTTTATTGGTACAGATGGTTTCACAGGAGAGTTGTCAATTCCCAGACCAATAAATGTTTGCAGGTGTTGGGGAAGCACTAGAAACATATCAGCACATACTTTTTCCTTGGGTGTGTCGGGAGATTTCATGGTCATGCAAGTGGATGGTATGATTTCAATTGTCTAGTAACATGAGACACCAATTTTTTGATGGTAAGTAAAAAAAAACATATCAGGGGGCTGGGTATGTCTGGAATAAATGTGACATGTATCGTTTCTGGGTACTTGAGAGGTAGTTCAAGGCATATGGTGTTGTCTTCAAACATGAGCATCAGATTCAGATGTAAAGTAGGTGTTAGGTACCGTGCCAGCTCAGGAAGCGGAGGGGTTGGGGCTTGGCTTCAGCTCTTGCGCTGTGCCCTTAGCTGAGTACGTGCCCCGAATTTGGAGCAGGTCCAACGTTGTCCAACGATAGGACGAGTGGACCGCTTAGGTCCGCTTTGAGGGTTGGGAGGTAAGTGCTACTAGCGGCAGGCTGACTAGGAGTGGAGCAGAGAAGGCAGAGGATAATGCAGAAGGGGGAAAGGAGCAGGGGGAATACTTGATAGAGGCGGAGAGGTAAGGAGAAGACTTAGAGTGCGGCTCTAAGTTGGAGTGGAGGGTCAGAGGTGACAACAAGGTGAAACTTGTGTCCGGAGGAGGCAAGGTCCTACTGAGAATCCTCACAAGTAGAAACTGCGAGAAGACAAGTAATATTAAGACTGGGGAAAATATCTAAGTACAGGATATGTTATATACTTCTAAGTATGAGGCAGTGGTCAGGATAACTGTGTTGTAAAGCTATGTACCAAGGATATAATTTGTAAGTATTTACACAGGCGAAGACATAAGTCGGAGCGGATATCAGTATGTACGCGTCGGATCAGTGATTGAGTGGTAAGGAGAATTACCGGTGATCTGGAAGTAAGGGTCTATGTACCGAAGGGGAAAGTATATATCTAAAAGGGGAAAGAGGTTCCAGTTGAATGGAGACATTATGGAAGGGGACCGGTTGGGCAGTCAAGCGGAAGCGTAGGGGCGGATGCGGACGATGATTGGACAGAGTGGAGGATGGATGGAGCAGAGGTGGTCGGAAGGCGGAGCGGATATTAATATTGGAGTGGTCGGATCAGGTGTATGACAGTAGGTAGTAAAGGACTTAGTGAATTTGTGGTGATTTGACCTTTTGGGCTATCTCAATGTTAGGATACATCTTTCAAGAATGCCTGTACCATGGTTAGTGTCTGGTTTAGAATACTGCTTGGATGTGTATGGTTTGGTGGTGAGAACATGTGTCTACAGTCTAGTTTGGGTCTGTTTACACCATGTCATTTCTAAACATGGGTCTGTTTTTCTACAAAGTCAAACAGCTGCAACCTCCAAATTACTTAAGTCTGGTTTGTGTACAGATATATTACAAGGCACAGTTTGTGTCTGGATACACAACCCATCCATATCCAGATAAGGATAAAGGCCTACTGTGTACAGTTGGCCATCACTAAGGTTCCAACTCAGATGGGTCTCCCTGCCCACATGTTACTCTCTAACTGACCCCAATGGTATCATAGGTGATGCATTGTGTAATGACTCAAGTCACACTTCCTGTTTGACCTTCAATTTAGGCAAAACCATCAATATTCCTCCATGTAGAATCCTTACATGGTATGATCAAGTCATTATCATCAATCCTCAAAGAAGAGTCTCCACTTTGAATGTCATGACCATGTCACATGTAATAGCTGAGTATAGTGATGTGCTGGCCTGGCTTGAGGCAGCTTTGGCTTTCAAAAAATCCCAGGCCAGACCATCAGCCAAAGCCACAGCTTGGCTTTGGCCTGAGCATGGCTCATAGCAGTGGAAAGTTGACAAATATATTTGGGAACTACTCTAGGCTAGCAATCTGACATTTCAGATACAGATATATCATCATCGCTGTCATTATCATTGTCATCCACAACTAATGTGTCTGTTATGACCTGAGTTCACCAAATGGTAAAGTCAGACAACAACCACTAGGACTCGGTCGCAGATGATGATGGGAACAAGATAGATTGAGCGTGAACGTCTAGGTCTACTACAACTGTAGAGAACGAAGAGGTTAAGTCTAAGGAGTACTTATGCTAACTAACCTACTGTTATACATAACATTGAATAGGAGTTATCTGAGTATGAAAGAAATCAGCCAATGAGAAGAGAGTCGTACAATACTGCGGATGACTGATCATGACATCATGATATATAAGCGAATGAGTAAGATGGTTACTAAATAGAAACCCAAGATCCGACTGGTTCTTCTTTAGGAAGCGAGATTGTTCTAGCCCGTGGAGTAGGGGAGCCAATCAGAGAAGCAACGGGTGATCTGTGAAGAGGTGAAGGTGTGACAGGGGATGAAGTCACATGACCAGTTTGGTAACTAGAAGTAGCCAGAGGGAAACCGAGGAATGAAAAATGGTTCGTATTTGGAATTCGTGACAGTGTCCCAACCCTCTTCATCATCTGCAACATCACTCACCTTCTCTGAAAAATCAGTGTCAGTGTCAGAGTCATTGAATTCTTCTTCCACAAGTGATGATGGCCCATCCTCACAAAACAAAAAATCATGGCATAGTGAGCCTTTAAGACTTTGGAGTGCTTCCACTATATCACCTTTGAGCTGATTCCGATGTTTACTGATTGTGATTCCACCTTGTGAAAATGCTTGTTCACTTGAGACAGATGATGTCATGATGAAGAGATAGTTGCGTGTGAGTGATGCCCACATCAGGTACCTCGGTGCATTTATTTTAAGCAACATTAACATCAGTAATGAGTTTCAGAGTAGTATATGATATACTCACACCCCACCATTGAATTGTGCTCATTCCAGCAGGTGGAATGGCCTCAATAGTCTCAAGATAGCCTAAGAACTCGGCCCTCCATGGTCTTGATGGGTCTCCAACAGATGGAATAGCAGTGTTACTTGAGTCATTGTCATCAGAGTCACTGAGGATTTCTTGGATGAACTTCTTCAGAGCACCTGCTTTACTTTTATTAGTTGTTGGCTGCAATGACAATGATGATAATGTGGCTGCATTCAACTCAGAATTATGTGCTTTGAACTGAAAAAAAAAATCAAGGTAGATGACTAACCACACCCTCGGTGCAGGAAAGAACATTGTCGTGTAGATGTTCAGGCCATTGTTTCTTGAAATATGACATTTTCGCAGTTGGATCGAGCACTGTAAGTTACAATCAAAGTTAGCACGAATCAATTCAAATGATAGATCTGCACACACACATGGCCAATACATATGCTAGAGAAACAAAAATAGATGTTAACAAATTGGGGGTTACTAACCCTGCTGACTAAGTACAAAAAGCCGCGGCCTGGGCCACCGGCTTCAGTACCTCAGGCCAGGCCAAAGCCATGGTCAGGCCGTGACCTTTGGCCCGGCTTGGCCTGGCCTGGCCTGAAGCCGGGCCATGCACATCACTAGCTGAGTACAATGGTGTCACTAATCCCTCTTGCGTGAGCGCAGCACCGACTTGACGTCACTCCGTGTAGCCGCTGGCGCTCGCCTTGCGACACCGGAGCTGATCAAATATTCCGATCACTGTTTCAATTCAGGTTTGTGTCAAAAATGCATTTATTTTTAGTTGCGAGCTAATCTGGCACATATTATTTATGCTGTCAATGCTGGTGCAGTGCCGGTGTATATACGTAATCTTGGAATGAGCACACGGGAAATGAATACTACCAGCATCTCAGTCCTGTGACAAGCTGAAGTGCCTAGCAGGTACTAGTATCGACGTCCCCAAGGCTGCTCTCTGAATCCGATGCAGTAAGGTCTCAATCGTTACCAAAAATGAAGGCACATACACACCGTTCCCAAAACCCCGCCCGGTCACTGCCTCATCTTGCGCTCTGATGATGAATGCCTACTCACGCTTTTCTTTCGCATCGCAAATATTGCAGTATGGTTTGAACGCCCGCATGAAATGTCCGCGAATTCACCGGTCCATTGAAGGTGATCATTATAATTAATACATTCCATATGTTGCCTAACACAAATGACATCGATATCGGATACACGAATAGGTCAGCGCTCGGAATTCTAGCCCGATTCCCTCGCATGGCATGTTTTGATGAGGAGTCACATCGGAATTTTTCCGAAGGTTGCTGTGCCGCGACTGGGCACTAGCACTGCTATGAAACACCTGGGGTCGTCTGGCTGTCCTGGCCGCCCTGAGTGATTGTGTCGTGTCCGAGTTATGGTTTCAAGAGGTAAATGTGGTACGCCATCATTCTTCAACGCGTCGGCAAATAGTTTCTAACTCCCAGAGCAGTACTAGTGAAATTCATGTCCGGGGCGCTGGATTCAGTGGACAACTGCGTGCGGTGTGTTGGCACGCCGTCAATAATCAATCAACAACTGCTTGGATAGGGAGGCACTGAAGGCCACCTACCACTGCAAGATAAAAGCTGCGAGATGAATGCCTCCCCTCACCATAATTCTTATCCTATATCCCACTGCTCTCTCCTGTGAGAGCATTACAATGCTGATCCCTATTATAATCACTTCTCTCGTCTTATCGATCAATGCTGCCTCTATCGTATCCCGTTCACAGTCCTACCCATTACCTCGATCCAGTGTACTCGGCCCAAAAACTACAATAACTATTGGAAATAAGGTCATCGCTCCCGATGGCTTCGAACGCTCGTGAGTCTCTCGCCAGGGCACTCAAAGCTCACGCCCTGATCTTTAACAGAGCAACTCTTGTTGATGGCATATTCCCTGGACCCTTGATTGCAGCCCAGAAGGTAAGCTTCCGTCGACCTCCTTGTTGTGCACTAGTGCTGACCTCACAATAGGGAGATGACTTTTCCATTGAGGTGGTCAACTGAGCTCACAGACGAGGCGATGTTCAAGAGTACCAGTGTCGTAAGCGACGCCGATCATCCACGTTGGTATTGATTAAAGTTGTTTTACTGCAGCACTGGCACGGTATCTTCCAGAACGGGACGAATTACGCCGATGGGACTTCCTTCGTCACACAATGCCCTATTGCCCAGAACCACTCTTTTTTGCACTCTTTCTCCGCTCCGAACCAGGCGGGCACTTACTGGTATCATAGTCATTATTCCGTCCAGCAGGAAAGTATTGCTCAAACCTTGCAAACACAGTACGTGACTGACCTGTTGAACAGTGTGATGGATTGAGGGGACCCCTGGTAATCTATGATCCTCATGACCCTTTGGCATACATGTACGACGTCGACGATGGTGAGCGAACAATTAATTCATATTAATCATCTGACCATCATGTGTTGCCAGCAAGTACCGTAATCACACTTGCCGACTGGTGAGTTTTAGGCAGCATTGGTGATCTGTCCCAACTAAATAAAGTCCCTAGGTATCACGTTGTGGCCCCCGTCTTGCGCCACATTATAGGCATCTCCACCAACATTTCGCTCATCAACGGACAGGGTCGATATGCTGGTGGACCCATGTCTGATCTTGCTGTTATCAATGTCGAGCAGGGAAAGCGATATCGTATGCGTCTGGTTGCAATGTCATGCGACCCTAACTTCCAGTTCTCCGTCGATGGCCACAACTTAACCATCATCGAAGCGGATGGAGTGCTGACCGAACCTCTGGTAGGTAGACCAGCTCCAGATTTTCGCCGGTCAACGTTACTCTGTGGTTCTTGTAGCCGACAAGCCGGTAGATAATTACTGGATACGCAGTCTTCCTAGTTCGAACCTGTCCTCAGAGGGAGGAATTAACTCTGCTATCCTGCGCTACAAAGGCGCTACAACAGCAGACCCGACCACCGTCAATACGCCGTCCACGAACTCATTGCAGGAGGCAAACTTGCATGCTCTGATCAATCCCGGTGCTCCTGGTATTCCGGAGTACGGGAAGGCAGACATCAACCTCAACCTCGCGGTTACCAACGTCGGCGGGACATTCTATGTTAATAATGTCACATACCAACCTCCCACAGTTCCTGTCCTTCTCCAAATTCTCAGTGGAGCTCAAGAGCCGTCTCAGCTGCTTCGAAACGACAGTATTATCGTTCTAGAAGCTAACAAAGTGGTAGAGTTGACATTGTCAACAACTGGGCTGGGTGGACCCGTACGTCTTTTCCCTTCCCCAGACGCCCATGTGCCTGATATACATTGTAACAGCATCCGATACATCTTCATGGGGTAAGTTCACCACGTCTACGATAGCATGTTTGGTTGGTGCTAATGATCATCATTAGCATGCTTTCGATGTCGTACAGAGCGCAGGCAATACTAGTGCCTTCAATTACGTGAACCCCGTTCGTCGTGACGTGGTAAGCGCTGGCAGCCTCGGACAACAAATGGTGATACGATGGACGACCGACAACTCTGGCCCCTGGTTTTTGCATTGGTACGATATCATTTTTATTGAGATGTCAAGAATGGTACTAACTCTGCATCAAAAGCCACATTGACTGGCACCTTGATGCGTGCGTTTATGAATGTCCGCATTAAAGAAATGGCTAATAATGTACATCTAGCGGTTTTGCTGTGGTGATGGCCGAAAGCCCCTCGGATACCCGCGCACATATTAGTCCCGTGCCAGGTAAGTCATCCTAATCAAAGAACTTCCCTGGCTGAACTACTTTACAGCTGATTGGGATCAGTTGTGTCCGATCTTCGATTCCCTATCTCCTTCCCAGTTGGGGGGTGGGGGTTTCAAATCTTATGAAGAAGCAGCTAATATTACAACTCTCCTTTTCCCAACATCGTCCATCCATTAAGTATGGCAGTGGACTTTTTAATACTTTCGTTTCTTAGAGTCACAATGTTCGTTGGACAACTGACACAGTCTATTCTGTGTGCTGTGCGGAATTTACTTGCGGACTTCTCTATTATAAGTACTTTTATAATTAGCCTTATTGTACTGACCTGATATAAGATGATATGACGATATCTATATATAAAATGCGATACGGAGTTAGCCTAGTTGACTTGTACCATGACTACGGGACCTAATAATACAACGGACTCGAACCAGTTGAATTACATAATATCTTTGCTCTCTCAAGCGCGAGAAATGCCTGAGACTGCACGACAAGAAGTGCCAATCTGTGTTTGGACTCATCTTGAGAGACACTTCAGAGCGATACTTTTGGGATAGTTCAGGGACACTCGTACACAACGGACTGGAACTAGTTGAATTAATGCCTAAGACCGCACTTATCCGAGGACAAGAAGATCGGAAGCTCACCACATTTTGCGCTCTAGGGCGCCCTCGAGACGGTCGAGCCGCATAGTAGTCGAGCATGCGAAGGGCAGTACTTCCGTTTTGAGCATGAGGCTGTCACGGTAAATTTCAAGCCTAACTCAAACCTATACTGATTACCTCCAATCATTCACATGTTCCGAGACCAACATCACCTTGGCAAGCCACTGAAAGCACAGCCTATCTGTTTCATTGCAGTTCTTCTGACAGCCAGGTACTCACTAGAGCGACTACTACTAGTGACTATTGATGATTTGACAGTGTGTGCGGCGCGTGGATTTAACATGGATCAGTGGAAACATGTTGCATATATTGATCACTTGATCCTCATATGTCGGTGGAAGTCGGTGGCCAAAGTGCTCTACAACCTTCTTGGCGCTTTATGTTCGCCCACTCTGGAGCCATCTGGAGCTTTGTCCTAAGCCGAACAAGATCAATCAATAACGCCTCCACTGATCGCTTGGCTTGTCCAAACAAGACGAATTTCGAAATCCCGGAAATGTATCGTACTAATGGGCAGGAACCTAGGGGAACGGTCTTCAGGGGGACATCTTTTCAGGGTCCGTCGGACACGCACGGTTAGCTTCGAGCAGCGAGATCGAACAATCGAGCCTGGTTCTGCTTGGTTCCAATGATTCTACCGAGTTCTGTGGCTGATTCGAATTGCTGATAGTAGATGCATTCTTGCGCGTTGCCGAGAACCGGCTGATGGCAAGCGATCGTTCCAATCTGTCGAACGATGATCATGACCAATTCTTGAACTTCCAAGTCAGAATCTGCCAGAACTTACCAACTCGAAAGTGGACCTTGCTTGGCCTCCTTTCCGAACTTGCCGCCTCGGCTTTCCGTTATTCCGATGTTGGTGTTACAGCCAAGCGTTTGACGTGGCGGGTAGTATACCGGTGCGGCATATACTACCTGTAACTGGTTGGGGTTCGGGACCTGACATGGACTATACTAGACTATACTCTTTTTACGGTCAAGTCTGTTCATTGCGGCGAAAGTTGGGATAAGAGCGGACGTCAGATAGCTATAAGAGCGACTGTAACTGGGTGAGTATTCGACATTGAGTGCTTGGCATTGGCACATATTCCCTCCCATATACTCAATATAATGCTCTTCCTTAATGCCATTTTCCTCCTATGGCTTCAGCTAGCACATGCAGCATCCATCATTTCACGATCCACTTCCTATCCACTCAACTCTCGTTCAAATACGCTAGGCCCTCAAACCAACCTAATAATTTCTAATAAAGTCATATCTCCAGACGGGTTTACGCGCTCGTGAGTTTGTGTCTGCTGTATTCTTTGCACGTTAATCATTGTTATAGTGCAACGCTCGCTGGAGGAACATTTCCAGGTCCAATTATCGCAGCCACAAAGGTTTGTTTGTCCATTTGATTGAGCCTTCAGGAGTTGACTACAGTTGAAGGGAGAGAAGTTTGCAATAAACGTTGTGAACAGACTCACTGATGGTGAAATGCTCAAAAGCACCAGTGTGGTGGGTATACATCTGTTCAGCACACATATAGAAGGTTACCCTATTCTGTTTAGCACTGGCATGGAATCAGTCAGAACAGGACTAATTATGCAGATGGAGTCTCGTTCGTCACTCAATGTCCCATTGCACAAAATCACTCCTTTTTGCACTCCTTCGAGGCTGGGAACCAGGCGGGAACCTTCTGGTATCATAGCCACTACGCGACACAACAGTGGTTTGTTCATCTAGAGTGTTTCTGAATTTGCAATAAATGACCCAAAACCGTTTAGCGATGGCCTGCGTGGGGCTTTGATTATCTATGACCCTGAAGATCCTTTATCTTATTTATATGATATTGACGATGGTATAGTGATTGATCGTCTTAGTCATGAATCCGCTCACTTCAGGCATTCACAGAGACCACCGTAATCACCCTTGCTGACTGGTACATCTCGGAACTATTTGCGACTTAAGTCCACCTCACTAATCCATCATAGGTACCATATTGTTGCCCCTGTTTTGAGCCATATGATTGGTGTCAATGGCAATTCAACTATCATCAACGGTCTTGGCCGATATCAAGGGGGACCCGAGAGCGACCTTGCAGTGGTCAACGTCGAGTATGGGAAACGATACCGCCTACGCCTTGTAGGAATGTCTTGCGATCCCAACTTTATATTCTCCATCGATAACCATAACCTGACGGTCATTGAAGCGGACGGTGAGCTGACGGAGCCCCTCCTCGTGGACTCGCTCCAGATACTCGCTGGACAACGATACTCTGTTGTGCTCAATGCGAATCAGCCAGTCAACAACTACTGGTTACGCGCACTCCCAAATACTGGAGGCTCAAATTTCAACGGCGGCCTGAACTCTGCTATTTTGCGATACACGGGTGCACCCGTTGCAGACCCAACTACAAACCAGACCAAAAGTACCATGGCATTAGTCGAGACCAACTTACATGCGCTCATCAATCCTGGTGCACCCGGGATTCCAGAGTACGGAAAGGCAGATATCAACTTGAGGATGGTCATCAATAACACAGGCGGAGTATATTCGATCAACAACGTAACGTACAAACCTCCCACGGTGCCCGTGTTGCTCCAGATCCTCAGCGGCGCACAAGATGCAACCGAACTCCTTCCGAAAGGAAGTGTTTATGTTTTAGAAGCTAACAAGGTTGTCGAACTGACGATGATAAATCTCAACATTGGTGGTCCTGTAAGTTTCACGTACATTCACTACGTTACATACATCTCATGTTATCCCCCTAGCATCCGATTCATATTCATGGTGTAAGTATTTTTGGACACAACTTGATGCTAAATTGCTCATTATCATGATAGCATAACTTTGACGTCGTGCAGAGCGCTGGAAATAACTCTTTCAACTACGTCAATCCAGTGCGCAGGGATGTAGTATCTGGAGGGTTTCAAGGCCAACAGATGGTGATTAGGTGGGTCACAGATAACTCCGGTCCGTGGTTCCTGCACTGGTGAGCACCGCAACGTTTATGGATCTAGCGCTAGCACTGATACTATCGCTCACCTAGTCACATCGACTGGCATCTCGACGCGTGCGTTTCTCGAGTTCTCTGAAGCTCTGCCGTAATCTGACTATGTTGCCAGCGGTTTTGCTGTAGTTATGGCCGAAAGTCCCTCGGAAACTCAGCAACACCTAGGCGTCATACCCAGTAACTATTCCATGTTCATCTTGTGTCCTGATTGAACTGATGGTATACGCAGATGCATGGGACAATCTTTGCCCGATATTCGACTCGTTAACCCCAGCCCAAATCGGAGCGCAGAATTCGTATCAGGAAGCACAGAATATCACCACACTGCTATTCCCTCCCTCATAGCGTTCACTGTTGTACAAATCGAAGAAATGGCGCTACCGGGACTCTTATAATATAGGCCATTTGTAACAGTACTGTAGTACTGTAGCATCAGTAATAACGTACACCACCCTTCTGTGTAATCCATACGAGCCAGTGTTTAGACTACATCCGATGTTGTGCGCATGTGAGCCACATGAAGCTATGTTCGTCTTACATGTGTCTACCCACTCGCCACAAACACTACTGGAAGCGTGCCGATTCTTGAATCGCCAGGCCCCGTGAAACCTATGTTAGTAATGTTCAGACAACGGTTAAAATAACAGGCTAGGATCCGGAGGAACGTGCCAGCCTAGGTAGTGGATCGTGGGCGCCACAGCGCTGGTCCAATTAGATCAAAGCAAGTGATGAGAAGGTGAAGAGTCGGCGAAGCCTAGTCCCCGGATCAAGAGGGACTTTGCTCACATTCCGAAATAGATACCGCCGGGGCCGCACTCGGGTAATACGATGCGACTGAGTCGGACTGCTCACCTGTCTAATTCTATCATGGTTAGAGGTCTAGAGCACGAACCCCACTCGCATCACTGAGCTCCTAGTGACGTAGCTTAATTCTGCCAGGAGACAGACTTCTCGAACTGAGAGCTTGGTGCCTGTGCTGAGTGGCTCAAATTCGGCCGAAGGGGGGTGTGAGACTAGCCTGGGATGGTCTGGTGTGAAGTATGCGGTCGATGATGGGACTTTGGGACGATCTGCCTAGGGAACGAGCGAGGCGGTGGTACTGCCTGGGAGCAGGATGTGAGGGACAAGAGAAACCGAGCCGTGATGTTCTCCGGCTATCCCAGTCTTGTTTCTCAGTGGTTAATCCCGAAGTGAATGTACTTCTGTATGAGCTCATTGAATATCGAACGTTTTTCCAAGAGGGTCCGGGTATAAGTTACATACCCGAATTAGTAGTGAACATTATGATGCGATCTTATCCACGTGCCAAAAATGGGTAATATCGGATGAGTGAAAGACTTATCGATTTCCAAGTCGTTTCACTAGTCTTCACAGCTATCTACGCCCAGATCGGTAGCTTATAAGGTACCTTTTCGCTCCAATTTATATAAAGGTTTTGACATCCTCCCCGGTTTGTTCCAGATCCACCATCATCGCTCTCTCTCGCAGATTTATCATGGGTGTCCTCGATATCGTTCCCGTCAGTACAAGTTGATCATCGGTGAAGCTGATCCACTGACATCCACGCAGGCTGGCGTCCTAACTGGGGACAACGTTCGCAAACTGTTTGACTACGCAAAAGCGAACAAGGTACATACGCTCGATTCATCTCCTATTACCTGACTGAACAGCCTTGCGTTTCAACCTCAACAGTTTGCCATTCCTGTGAGTGCTTTACCTATTGAAATTTATAATATTGTTAAGACAATGTTCTCTTAACAAGGCCATCGTGAGTGATGAATAGTTCACAGTCTCATCGAGTTTTGACTTAACGCCGTCAGAATGTCACTTCCTCATCCACCGCTAACGCCGTCCTGGAAGCCGCAAGGTCAGCACAAGAGTTGTAGTCATCCACGAAATGCTCACTTCTAGCTCCGCAGGGACATCAAGGCTCCGATCATCCTCCAGGTCTCTCAGGGTGGAAGTGCATACTACGCCGGCAAAGGTCTTGCAAACGACAACCAACAAGCTTCCATCCTAGGAGCTGTCGCCGCTGCCCACCACATTCGCACAGTTGCAAAGGCGTACGGCGTGTAAGTCCGATATTTGCCTAATATCGCAATGTTATTCTGAATCGCGTGAAAATATAGGCCCGTCGTTCTTCACAGCGACCACTGTGCTCACAAGCTCCTGCCATGGTTCGATGGCATGCTTGCTGCCGATGAGGCTTACTACAAGGAGCACCAAGAGCCCCTTTTCTCTTCGCACATGCTTGACCTGTCTGAGGAGCCAAAAGAGGAAAACATCGCAACTTGCGTGAAGTACTTCAAGCGCATGGCACCTCTTGGTATCTGGCTAGAGATGGAAATCGGTATCACCGGTGGTGAAGAAGATGGTGTTGACAACACTGGCGTCGACAACGCATCCCTCTACACGCAACCCGAGGACATCTACGATGTCCACGCTGCTTTGAGTGCCATCAGCCCCAACTTCAGCATTGCTGCTGCGTTCGGCAACGTCCATGGTGTCTACAAGCCCGGAAACGTCAAACTCCAGCCTGAATTGCTTGGCAAGCACCAAGCTTACACCAGTCAAAAACTCGGTGGCAAGTCCGATAAGCCTCTCTACCTCGTGTTCCACGGTGGATCCGGATCAACCAAAGAGGAGATCAGCACTGCGGTCGGGCACGGTGTCGTCAAAATGAATGTTGATACTGGTCAGTGTATCAAATCTTTTAGCGAATTCAGTCACTGACTGGCGCAACGGTCACTCAGACACTCAGTTTGCTTACCTCGCTGGTATCAGAGTACGATCTTCCATCTGTCCTCGAGATCCCGCAATGGCTGACCACTATCTATCAGGACTTCGTTTTCAAGAAAAAAGATTACCTACTTACTCAGGTTGGCAACCCCGAAGGCGCAGATAAGCCCAACAAGAAGGTGCGTCGCTAGATTATCTTCTCTAAGATTGCCGTCATTCATGCTGGATTGCAGTTCTATGACCCCCGTGTCTGGGTTCGTGAGGGTGAGAAAACGCTCACGGTTCGTGTCAAGGAGGCTTGCAGTGACCTCGGCAACGTTAGTGAGTGTCGAATTGACATTCATCGTTGATTGGTTTTTGATTTGGACCCCATCTGTAGACCAACTGTGAAGAAAATGCCAGTAAATGTATACATAGATTAGAACAAGGTTTGAAGATGTATGACGCGTACGCAAAAGCCCGGGATATTAATTATGACGCCTCACGAGCAATGAGTCGGGATGAGTCTAGATGTGTTTGTGCAGAATGAATCGTCGCAAACATAAGCGTAGTACGCGTACCTATCTAGTGGTCCATGGAAGCACCGGCAGTTTGACAAGTTGACAACTGTGGGCGGTTTCGAACTTCTGTTGAACCAAAGTCAGACCAAAGTGTAATCAACGACGTGTAACTCACAACCGCACCACCATCTCGATCCATAGCACTCCGGTCGAGCCTTGTTTATGGTCTTGTAATTCCAACTGCTCGACAGGACATATAGTGTGCCATAATCAAATATTTAACATCGTGACAAAATGACCATGCGAGATGCTGGTACGTGATTCCTTATCTCTTACTCTGCTCAACTGCGTCTCATAACGTGCACAGTTTTCGCTTCTTTCATCCTTCCCGTCTTCTTGACCATCGAATGCACGAGAGGCATTCTCTACGTTTCCGATAACACGACTAGTGGCCCTCTGCGTTTCCTAGTCTTGGTGCTCAATATCCTCGCATTCGGACCTCTCCGAGTGCTTCTGTCTTGGGTCTTGATGACCGTATGGCTGCCTGTGCGAGCTGTTCTTTGGCTCATGGGCATAGGAAGGGGAGGGCCTAAAAAAGGTGAGTGTCTTTGCTGGCTTGTCGTCCAAGATTTATTTCGACGTCGCGTAATTAGGCTCGGCGGAAGCCACAGCTCGATGGTATGAGCACAGGAAGAGACGTGCGGAGGGATTGGAAGAACAGACAAGGGGAAGATTGGTCCGGAGGACTTGAACCTTGAGGTATTATTTATTTTCTGGGGTTGTCACTGTACTCTCTAGAGGTGTCGCTACAGTTTCTTGCTAGACTGTTGTTGTTATTGTTATTGTCGTCGTCATCTTATCTTGTATTTCTTCTCTCCTTCTGTAGCTCCCTGGCAGATGCCTTACTGTACCGTACTTAAAGGTGCTCAACTCTTTCACTCATGAGTCATTACTCCAGACCTTCGAGACTTGGTCGAATTGTGATCAACTCTGTAATCACGTGACCGCGTGTTTAGCCACGCCTAAGTTAAAGCAATCGATGGAGCGCTCAGCGAACGCGCGCAGATTGCGCCTTAACTATGATGAAGATGTAATTTATGTCGAGCCTCTTGGTATGAAAGCCAGATGTGACCGGAAGTTCTGTTGTGAGCAAGCATACGAGTACGAAGGGGTATTTGTGCGTACAGGTACTATCGAGTCAAGGTACAAGTGAAAAACTCCTTTATCAAAGAACTCTGGTCCTAAAAAATGGATACATACAGCTACAATATCTCTAGTGTCCTGATGTCCATCATGTCGTGAATAGAACCAATGTCTTTGACTTGTGCGATGATAGCGTGATCTGATGCGATTCTCTTGTATTCTCCGCCGCGCTGCTGTGCTAGCAAAAATGCGCTAAAAGGCTGTCCAAGGCGAACAATCAATCGCAACGCTCGCTCGCTCGATTCCGAATCAGTCGACCCCTGTTCTCTAGGGGACCAGCCTGAATCGGATAACGGAGACCCGGGCGGGGTCAAATAGTCCACGCTGTGCGTGTCATCTGAAAAGTCAGGCAGCTCCAGGAGACGACGATCCCAGGGAAGGACGAGCAAAAATGACTGTCGGCTGGGCCTTGCGTGCGAGAACTGAGACAGCCTGTCTTCTGTGGCGATCAGCAAGTCATGAAGTCCGTCTGCCTTGACTTGATATGTGACTTGGCCAGGCCTCCTTCTGACTTCTGTGACGGGGAATGTGATGCAAGGCAGGTGCAGACGGCGGTGCGCAAAACGGGGAGCGGAGAGGTAGTCGAGTTCGCTGTACAATTTCAAAGCCAATTCTACAACCACGGTGTCTCGCAGCGAAGAGACTGATATCTGCATCTCATCCTCAGATAGAGATGGAAGCGTGTACGGTGGAGCTCCGTATGAAGTGATGTCCGCTGGTAGACAGCTATTGAACTCGGATGACCTTCCAACCCAGTTCAGGGCTGTAATGTCCCCCGATTGAGCTACGATTTCTTGCAAAAGGCGCCCGAGCGCGTTTTGCTTCTTCTCACCATACATTACAGGTAGCTGCACGCCGAAGATCCCGAATAATGAGTATGCGACGTCTTCCTGCAGGGTGGTGATACGCTTTGATACCCATTGCAGTTTGTCTCGTGCGCCCATCATCCCAGGACGGAAGTCGATGAGGGCCCGGGCATTTATGCCCGTCGCAACCTCTAACTCCTGCATGATCATGGGAGACTCCTTGTGGTTAGGAGAGCTATCATCAAGATATCGTGTCCAATCATTTTGGTAGAAAAGAACAACCTTGGGAGCTAGAAATTCGGGAACAGTCCATCCTCGCCTGTTCCAGACACTGTTGGCGAGTGCGCCAGACTTGGACGAAGGCGGAACATCCAACAAGTAGACGATTGTGAGCGCTGAGTGGCGATACCAGACAAACATGGAATTGAGCGATTTTTGGAGTTCAACGTTATTGGTTTGGTCGATGCAACATGTGTCGCTCCATGCCCAGCGATGCCCCACATTACGAGTCGTTCTGCAGAATGACTGCAACTTCACGATGCCGCCAACTGGATTCAGTTCGTACACGACCTGGTCCTGGATGTCCTGCAATAGCAACTCCTTCCCTTCCCACCTATGCGATAGCATGACGCAACGGAAGTACGTCATCACCACGTCTTGGATGTGATTCATTTGCAGCTCTGCACGCTTCAACGATGACGACAAAAGCTCCTTGTACTCCGTGCTCGATTTAAAGGCATTAATCTGTGCCTCTCGATCGCATAAGCGCCCAGTGTAGGTGTCAAGCAGACGCAGCGGGGCGTCATCGAGTTGCGCATATGTGACCCTTCGAATAGCACTATCTGCTTCAGATGGACTGACATACTGCTGGCGCGGCTCTGCAGAAAGGGTCAAATATGTTGACGTGTGTGGTAGTAGTTAAGGCTTACTTTGTATTTGTGTCTCTGGAGTATCGTCCAACTTGGAGAGCATGGTTTGGAAAGCCTCGATCGCTTCATCGTAACGTTGTGCGCCATGAAGTGCTGCATGCTTCACCTCGTATCCAAGATACGAGGACGGGTTCAGTTCAATAACCTACGTATTACCAAAATGAGAATCGGTTTGTAACTGATAGATGCCATCGCACCTTTTGCGCATCGAGCAGCGCATCCTCCCATAGCGTTTTTTCCGATCTTGCCTTACTGCGGTTTGCAAAGATATTATAAGTTGCAGAATCCAGGTCGATCGCCACTGAGTAGATCTCAATAGCCCTGTCGTACTCGCTCGCAGCGAGGGCAGCGTCTCCACTCGCAGCGAGGTCAGCAACTCCGTTGGCAGCATAGCGCGCGCTGCAATCTTGCTTGAAAGCTACGTGGAATGTAGGTGAGGATTGTAGCCTGTTGACATTCCAGAAGACTTACCAGTGGACCAATCAAGGCAGCTTGACTTCGTAGCTTCATCACTCATATCCATCATGTGTCGGTACGATTTGAGGGCTTCTTCAGGTTTACCTGCATGAAGAAGCGCATGACATAGTTTCTGGTTTGCGATTTGCCATGAGGACCTGAGGTCCCACCCGAAGAGCTGGGCGGTTGAGCGTGAAAAGTATGTTTGATCGTGTCACATCAACGTACCACGATAAAGTCCTCATATCTGGACTGAATGCCCGATTCGAGTAATAACGCACCCAAGTTGATAGCGGTAGTGAAGTGTTCAGTAGCTTCATCGTAATGTGTACCATCCAAGGCGTTGATTCCAATTTGAACATATAGATACGCCTGATGTGTGAAGTTCATAAAAATCCGTCAACAAATGTGGACTCGATGGAGTGTGATACTGACTTCCACGATACGACAGACAAGAATATCAGCATTGGGACAAGTGCCAGCTAGCTCTTGTACGCGCTGTATTGCGTCCTCGTGTTGATTCGCATTAAAAAGTGCGATAGCCTGAAAATGGCAATGAGACAGGGACTCTGCGAAAGAAAAAATGACCTGCCTTGATCAAAAGGAGATTGATCGTCTTTGAATCTCTCGTGAATACGGACGCGAGGTCAAATGCTTTCATCGCGTCCTTAAAGTGCATTTTTCCACAGAAGGCGATGCCTTTGGAAATATAGCCTGACAAGGAGGGCTGTATGCTGATGGACTACATCGCCATCAAAGTTAGGCTATCACAAGGAAGGTCACGATGGGACAGTGTATCCCACCTTAAGCGCATCATGAAGCGCACGGTCCCAGTCGAGTTTTCGTGACATCGCAAATGAACGATTAGCATAGGAGTTGTAGTCGTTGCCATCAGCATCAATCTCTTCAGTTAGCAACTTTTCAGCAGTCGGCAAGTCGCCAGTTATCCATGCATTGCGGACCGTTGGGTATATAGTAAGGATCTACATAAAGCACGATCAACATTGCGTAATAAGATAAAGGGTAGAAGCATACCGTAGAATCAGCGTCTTGAGCCTAACACCAACATCGGGAGTCAATGTGCAAGTAGACGAAGTGACGACGAACTTACGTTGTTTATCGTTCGTTCGTGTGGAGCCTCCTCTAGCAACACGACCTTGTACGAGATGAGATGGCGGAGGGACGGGAAATGATCGGGAACTAACCTCTGATGCCTTGGGAGGGTCCTCCAGCAAAGCAACCTTGGGTATTGCCCACTGTAAAACTTTCTTATTAGCACCCCCGGTGAGGATGTGCCTGCCATCCATGGAGAAAGTGACAGAATACACATTATCGGAGTGTTTGAATATGGCAATGGTGTGTCGATCCGAGGGCCGCCAGAGGCGGACATGCTTGTCGTCAGATGCGGAAGCGACAAGTGTGCCAGTAGAGTTCACGGCAATAGCGTTGACCTGGTAAGTATGACCTGTCCAGGGATCACCGATTTGCTTCCAGGTTGATGGATCCCAGACCCGTATTGTCGGATCCAGAATAGTACTTGCTGAGAGAAGTCGTGAACCATCGGGCATCCACGCGAGTGACAAGTTGAACACGGCGTGAGCTGTGAAGTTTGCGATGCATTCCTTCGTGTCTGCACTCAAAATCTGGACATCCTTGAATGTCGCGATGGCAAGATGTTTTCCAGATGGTGCATATCGAATGCAGTAGACTGCTGCACGGCAATCGATTGGATCTCCTTGCAGGAGCCAGGTTCTGGTGTTCCAGAACTTCACGGTGCTATCCAAGGAACCGGTTGCCAGCAGTGCACCATCTGCAGAAAAGTCCAGCGAGTAGATCGATCCGAAGTGGGCTTTTATGACTTGTGTGAGAGCATTGCCAGTATCTCTGTCCCAGGTAATGAGCTCTCCGTTATAATCCCCGCTTGCTATCAACTGCCCATCTCTTGATACCGCAACTGCTCGCACTGCGTTGCGATGTCCCTCCATTTTCTTCAACACAACACCCTTCTTCAAGTCCCACAGACGAAGCGTCTTGTCTGTGGAACCTGTGACAATACGTTGTTTATCGGGAAAAACTGCGACTGCCCGTACGATGTCTGTATGAGCTCCAATCTCTCGAACGTGCATGTTCATTTGGAGGATGGGGTCCGCTGCTTCCTCCATTCTGCTGGATGTTGATGATTTTTAGCACGGTGTCGAGCCTATGAAGATTGTGGATGTCTTGATGACTTACTGGCATCAGAGGCTTGTGCACTGGTTGTTTTGTAAAAATCCAAATCCAGACCTGTCAGATTAGACGCCCAAGGTTGATTGATTGATTGATGAAGTTTGCCCTTGCTACAAACAACCACTTGAAGCTCCATTCGCTGCAAACTAGGAGTAGCTTCCTGCCTTTGCATCAATTCTGCACAGTTGGCCAGCGGATAACTCCGTTGCTGCGCAGCAAGCCTGTATAGAGTCTTAGTCTCTTGGACGAAACGCGTCAAATCGAAGACACTTCAGTTATTCAAACTTCACGCGTAGTAAGTACTTACGTTCAAGCCTGACGGTCTAATAATAGCCGCTTTCCTAAATGTCGGGGGCTATAAGTTGCACTTACTCCAGCGCACCATCCAGCTTGTTGGATTCGTGAACTTTACTGGTACGTCGTTCCCTCCTGCTCACATTCTCTCATGACACAGACTACTAGTAGGCGTGTATTTAGTTCGTTGTAGTACTCGCTACATTTGGAGTCGCAACTGTTGGACTTTCAATCCACGACCTCTAATTGACTGCCGTGCAATCGCTGCACTACCAGCATCAATATTTCGAGAACGGACAGGTCACACGATCTCGCCAACTCCTGCTGGATTCAGCCTTTGCATTTTGCAAGGCTCTGTCTACTTTTTTTGGTGGTGTTTTCGAGAAGGAACCAATTACTCAACAGCGGCTCATTTGGACTGGGCTCCCGCTGGACATTCAAATGGGTCGAACCTTTTCATGGTTGGTTCAGAGACCTCGATTAGGCAGTTATTCGCGTCCCATACTCACAACTACCCTGAGGAAGCAGATGTACGTGGTAGCCTTGATTCTCTATCATCACTCATTGAAGGGCCGGCCAATTTCAATAACACCATACCTCAATGGGGATTAGAACGATCTGTGGCGAGTGCTCAACCAACAGTTGGTAGCTATGAATAGTACGAGCACATACGCGCGCAGGCTTACGTGCAGATCGAAAACGGCCGCATTTACACCCATTTGCCTGTGATGTCGACTTCTAGAACGAATTGCATGACTAGCTTTATCGACCGGATCGTTGAGATCAAAAAGGGTGACAATAGTGGAAGTTCCCTGTAATATTTAGACCCTTAGGCATCTCAATACAGGTTACTGCCTCTTTGAACTCGTCTTCCCCGCGGTATTTAGTAAGCTGCACACGTCGTCCCGTCTCCTGCTGGCGTACGATATCTTGGGCTCTGCACCTCCGTACTGCAACTCACACTTGCCGTCATCTGCTTTGTGCTGCATGCGCTAGAAATGCGGCAGATGCTACGTCATTGGCAAGTCATGAAAGTTCTCATAAAAGACAGCACAATCTGCTTCTCAATGGAAGGCATGTCATTGCTCAGCTGGGTCCCTCAGTTCCGTGATAGCGTGTTCGTACGAGTAACAGATGCATTATTATTGCAGTTAGAATTGTGCTGCTTTCCTGTAGCAGCGAGACACATACACCGTAACCAATGAAAACTATATACTCAAAGATCTCTGTGCTTAAAAATGCATACCACTACAATATCTCTACTGTCCTGACGTCCGTGGTACGAAGAGAAGCTATGTCTTTGACTTGTGCAATGATAGTACGGTCCGTGGCGATTCTCTTATATTCTCCGCCACGCTGCTGCGCTAGCAAAAATGCGTGGAAAGGCTGTCCAAGGCGAACAATCAATCGCAAAGCTCGTAAGTGAGACTCCGGATCAGCTGACCCTCTGTTTCCAGAAGATCGGCTGAGTGAACCGAAAAATGCGAAAGGTTGTCGCAGGCGATCAATTAATCGCGAAGATCGCGAGTGGGACTCCGAATCAACCAGCTCATGTTCTCTAGGAACCTCGGGCGCAGATAAATCCTCCACGCTCAGTCCAGAGTCGGGCAGCTCGAGGAGATAACGATCCCACGGACGGACAAGCAGGAACGTCTGCCGGGTGGCGATTGCCCGCGAGGATGGAATCAACTTCTCTTCCGTGGTGATCAACAGGTCGTGAACCCCATCTGTCTTGACTTCATACGAGAGATTTGTCTCCTGATCTTGAGGACGGCTCCGTTTGACTGCTGTGACACGAAATGCGATGCAAGGTAGTTGCAGTCTGCAGTTTGCAAAACGAGGGGCGGTCGTATTGTCAAGCAGTGTATAAAGCTTCATAGCGGGTTCCACGGCCACGGAAATTCGCAGCGAGGAGACCAATGCCTGAATCTCATCTTTGGATAGGGATGGCAGCATGCTTGGTGGAGCTTTGTATGATGTGATGTCTGCTGGCAGACAGCTGTTAAACTCGGATGATTGTCCCACCCAGTCCAGGGCACTAATGTCACCCGACTGAGCCACGACCTCCTGCAAGAGCCGCCCAAGCGCCTTTTGTTTCTTCTCGCCATAAATAACATTTAGGTTGACACCGAAGATGCCAAATAATGAGTATGCGATGTCTTCCTGCACCGTGGTGACACGCGTCGACACCCATTGGAGTTTCTCTCGGGCATCTCTCATCCCCGGACGGAAGGTGTTGAGGGTCTGTTTATCTATGCCTGTCGCATCTGCGAACTCCTGCATAATTGCGACAGACTCCTTGTGGTTGGGGGAGTGATCACCGAGATATGGTGTCCAATCATTTTGGTAGAAGAGAACGACCTTGGGAGCCAGGAATTCTTGAACCGTCCATCCTCGCGTGTTCCAGGCACTGTTGGCGAGTGCGCCAGACTTGGACGAAGGCGGAACATCCGACAGGTAGACAATGGTAAGCGCTGAGTGGCGATACCAGATAAACATGGAGTTGACCGATTCTTGTACCTCGATGTTGTTGCTTTGGTCGATGCAACACGTATCGACCCATCCCCAGCGATATCCCGATTCCCAGGTTGTCTTGCAGAATAACTGTAACTTCGCGATGCCTCCAACTGAATTCAAATCATACACGACCTTGTCCTGGATGTCGCGCAGCAGCGGCTCCTTCCCTTCCCACCTATGCGATAGCGTGACATAACTGAAATACTTTGCCACCACGTCTTTGATGCGCGGAATTTGGAGGTCTGCACGTGTCACTGTTGATGACAAAAGCTCCTTGTGCTCTGTGCTCGTTCTGAAGGCATTGATTTGTGCCTCTCGATTACATAAGCGCCCAGTGGCGGTGTTGACTAGACGGTACGGGGCGTTCTCGAGTTGAGCCTTGATGGTCTCTTGAATAGCACCTTCTACTTCGCGTCGACTGAGATACTGTTGGCGTAGCTCTGGAAACAAGTGAAGCATGTTGAAGCATGTGTTAATTTTAAAAAAAATTACTTCGGGACGTACCTTGTGTTTGCATGTCGGGAGCATCTTCCAACTTGGAGATCATGATTTGGAAGGCCTCGATCGCTTCGTCATATCGTTGTGCGCCATGGAGCGTTGCATGCTTCAACTTGTATCCGAGATAAGATGAAGGGATGAGTTCGATGACCTGCACATTTCCAAAATCAGCATCGTCTATGAAACAATAGAAGCCGTGACACCTTTTGTGCATCGAGAAGCGCATCTTCCCATAGCTTTTGTTCCGATTTCGCCTTCCAGCGGTTTGCAAAGATGGTAGTGGTTGCAAAATCGAGGTCAATTGCTACAGAGTAGAGCTCGATTGCCCTGTCGTGATTGCCCGTAGTGAGGGCATCATCTCCCTTCGCAGCGAGGTCAGCAACTCCATTGGCAGTATAATGAGCGCTGCAATCTTGCCCGAAAGCTGAGTGAAATGTAGGTGAAGATTGTAGCCCATTGACATTGTGAAGACTTGCCAGTGCACCAATCAAGGCAGCTTGCCTTCGTAGCTTCGTCACTCCTATCCATCATGTATCGGTACGATTTGAGGGCTTCCGCGAGTCTACCTGCGCGAAGGAGTGCAATGCACCGGTTCTGGTGTGCAGTTCGCCACAATGACTTGAGGTCCCACCCGAATAACTAGCCAAAGCACACAGTTGAGGGTGAGAAAATGGTTCTCAGTTGCATCGCATTGACGTACCACCACAAAGACCTCATATTTAGAATGAATGGCCGATGTAGATGAGAAAGGGATCGCATTGACAGCAGCATTGAAGTGGTCAGCAGCTTCGTCGTGACGCATGACAGCTAAGGCATCGGTTCCGATTTGGACATGAAAATAAGCCTGATGTGCGAAGTTCGCAAAAATCAATGACAACACTAACGACACATGAACGTGGACTTGACTGAGTAAAAAACACTCACTTCCACGATACCACAGGCAAGAGTATCGGCATTAGGAAAAGTGGCAGCCAGTTCCTGGACGCGCAGAATTGCCTCGTCACGTTGATTCGCATTAAAAAGGGCGACGGCCTAACAACCGTCATGAAGTAGGGAGTATGCAAGACGAAATCGACGTACCTTAATCAAGAGCAAAAGATGAGTGGTATTCGAATCTCCATCGACGAACATAAATGCGAGGTCAAATGCTTTCATCGCGTCCTGTATCTGTCTTTTCCCGCAAAGGGTGATGCCCTTGGAGATACAACCTATCAACGAGGGCTGAATGCTGATGCTCTATGCCACCGTGTAAATCAGCCTGCGTCAAAGAGGTCACGACTCACGATGGAACAGTGTCTCTTACCTTAAGTGCATCATGAAGTGCGCTGTTCCAGTCAGATTTTCTCGCCATAACAAATGAGCGATTCGCATAAGAGTTATAGTTGTTTCCATCAGCATTGATATCTTGTGTTAGCAGCGCATCAGCGGTAGACAAGTCCCCGGTTATGCATGCATTGCGGGCTGTCGTATTTATTTCGAGGATCTGCATCATGCATGGTCACATTGTGGTGCAATGGTTAAGAAGGAAACATACGTCAGAATGAGACTCTTCAGCCTTGGCATCAAGATTTAGGTTTCATGTGCAAGAAGACGAACACGCGGAAAATGAACGGGAACTCACATTGTTTGTTACCTGTTCCTCCGAAGCGTCCTCCGGCAATGCGACCTTGGACAAAATGAGATGACGAAGGTACGGGAAATGAACAAGAACTTACCTCCAGCAATGCATCGCCTGGAACCGCCCACTGTGAGACTACATTCCCTCCTCTACCTCCGCTGAGGATGTACTTGCCATCTGTGGAGAAGGTAACACAGAAGACGTTGTATGGGTGCTTGAATATGGCTATATTTCGCCGGTCGGAGAAACGCCAGAGGCGGACATGCTTGTCACCAGATGCGGAGGCTACAAGGGTGCCAGAGGAATTCATGGCAATAGCTTTGACAAAGTCAGTATGACCCTTCCACGGCTCACCGGCCTGCTTCCAGGTCGATGGATCCCATTCCCGTACACTAGGATCATCCTCTGTGCCCCCTGACAGAAGCCGTATACCATCGAGCGTCCACATGAGTGAGTAGTTCCATGCTCCGTTGAACGCAGCATGACCCTTGAAGTCTGCGATGCATTCCCCAGTGCTTGGATTCCATATTTGGATATTCTTGGATGTCGCGATGGCAAGATGTTGACCAGACGGGGAATACCGAACACAATTGACTTTTGCATTACAATTGAGTGGATTGTCTTGAACCTGCCATGTTTCTGTGCTCCAGAGCTCCGTCGTATTGTCCCATGAACCACTTGCCAGCATTGCGCTGTCTGGAGAAAAGTCGAGCGATGTGATCTCTTGGGAGTGGACTTTCATAGGTTGGGTGAGAGGTTCGCCGTCGCTGTTCCAGGCTATGACCTCTCCATTGCCATCACCGCTTGTTATCAATTGTCCGTCTCTTGATACCGCAATTACTCCTACTATGTCGCTATGCCCCTCCATTTTCTTCAACACAACACCGTCTTCTAAATCCCATAGGCGAAGGGTCGTGTCTGCTGAACCTGTGACCATACGGCGTCTGTTGGGGAAGACTGCGACTGTCATGACACTATCTTCATGACCTTCAAATGTTCGACTGGGTGTCGTGATTCGAATGATGCGCTGTGCTGCTTCTGCCATTCTGCTGGGGGTGGATGGTGTTGAGCAGTCTATGTGGACTTGCTGTAGGGCTTGTGGGTGTCTCGATCTAAGTTGCACACGTGCGTGTACGGGGCGTGCTTGTGCTTTTTCACAGCCTCAAACTGCTTCGTGTCCCGGTAGACGCCCCGGACACGAGGCTGCCCTCAAACTTATATTTGTTGCAAAAGTTGCAACCAGGTTATCGTATCCAGTTTACTCGACGATTTCACTTCGCAGTCTTTCTTTCACAACTCAAGTCCTGTTCAATAGTAACATCGGTACCGCGATCGCCTCCTGTATTATGGGGCAGCATGCCATCGCATCCTGCTCAGGTTGGGGTCCTGCTCTAGGGCACGACCTCACCCGTCTGAATCGTCACAACTGCGGTGCGTTGACCTCCTTTCGCTATTCATTTCGCTCGCTGTACTGTTATCTGTAACATCCTATTGACTTGTAAAGTCTGGAGGTATATGGGACATCGCCCACGAGTTTCGCTTCCTGCGTCGGCTAGTTCTGATGAAAGCTGGTTGACTTTCGTTGTGGAGTCAGTTTGTGAACGACTTCTCGTGCGGTATTCAGAATGTCTGATCTAATCTAGATGATATGCATTACACGCACGGCCGAACTGAAGCAAGTTCTTTCCCAACAGACAGGGTAGACCACCATTTTTCAGCCTTTTTTGCACCCTCTGAGCGTGTGTTCAGACCGTAGCCTTGAGAGCTCTGGCATATTCCAGGACAGGTCAGGATCTGGTGTTGGTCAACATTGTGCGGGGCTCGATATTAATCTTCCTTGGCACATTTTCTCTGACCTCGTGACCAACGCTGGACGGCATTGGTATCGTCCGTGCCTGTCCCCTGGATGGACTCTTGGCGGAAAGGCACCGTGTCGACTCATTGGAAGCCATTTTTGCACGCTTGTTCATCTGGCTATATGCACGTGTGCGGGAAAGAGTGGCTCCTGCCCATGCATTGGATGTTGTGCGAAAAGATGGAGGGTGTGGTCCTTGAGGTGATTTTGGGTGCACGTGAATTGGCTACCATTGATAGTGACAATTGAATCATTTTCCGACTTTGCCTGGCAGTGTGTCTGTCTGTGATTCAGAGTCCCTGGTCAGTTGCATGGTGACATCATGGGTACATGCACTACTCTAATGAAAGACGGTACTATTGTGACCTGGAATGCCAAGCAAAGATGTGTTGCATCGCGTCACTGTTTGAACAATGTAGAAATTAGTGCACTTTTTTTTCCTGTTGTAGCACGAATGCTTGGGTTATGCGTGTATACAAGTAGCTAGCGAGAAAAAAACTTCTCAGAGATCAATTCTTCGAGAAAAAAAGTGTACATACAGCTACAATTTGGCTACAATATCTCGAGTGTCCTGATGTCCATCATGTCCTGAACAGAAGCTGCGTCTTTGACTTGTGCAATAATATCATGGTCTGACGCGATTCTCTTGTATTCTCCGCCGCGCTGCTGTGCTAGCAGAAATGCGCTAAAAGGCTGTCCAAGGCAAACAATCAATCGCAATGCACAGTCGCTCAATTCCGAGTCAACCAAGCCCTGTCCTCCAGGAGACCCGCCAGGAGAATTCTGGGACGAAGACTCAGGTTGGGGCCAATCCTCCACGATCTGCGTATCATCTGCAAAGTCAGGCAGCTCGACGAGACGACGATCCCAGGGACGGACGAGCAAGAATGATTGTCGAGCGGGCCTTGCACGCGAGAACTGGGGCAGCTTGTCATCCGTGGTGATCAGTAGGTCGTGAAGCCCGTCTGCCTTGACTTCATACGTGGAAGATGTCTCCTGGTCTTGAAGAGGCCTTCGTTTGACTGCTGTGACAGGGAATACGATGCATGGCAGATGGAGACGGCGGTTTGCAAAACGTGGAGCGTTCAGGTAGTCGAGTTTGCTATACAATTCCAGAGCCAACTCTACAACCACATTGGCTTGCAGCGAGGAGACAGACATCTGTATCTCATTTTCAGATAGAGGTGGCGGCGTAGACGGTGGAGCTTCGTATGGGGTGATGTCGGCTGGCAGACAGCTGTTGAACTCGGACGATGTTCCGACCCAGTCCAGGGCGCTAATGTCGCCCGACTGAGCTATGATCTCCTGCAAGAGCCGTCCGAGCGCATTCTGCTTCTTCTCACCATACATCACAGGTAGCTGGACACCGAAGATACCAAACAATGAGTATGCGATGTCTTCCTGCAGCGTGGTGACACGCGTCGACGCCCATTGAAGCTTCCCTCGGGCATCTGTCATCCCCGGATGGAATGCAACGAGGGCCTTCGCATCTATTCCTGTCGCATCCTCCAACTCCTCCATGATTGCGGCAGACTCCTTGTGGTTGGAAGAGCGGTCGTCAAGGTACAAAGTCCAATCATTTTGGTAGAAGAGGATGGATTTCGGAGCCAGGAATTCTGGCACAGTCCATCCTCGCGTGTTCCATACACTCCTTGCTAGTGCTCCAGATGCAGATGAAGGCGGAACATCCGACAGGTAGACCATCGTGAGTGCTGAGTTACGATACCAGAGAAACATGGAATTGAGCGATTTTTGGACCTCGACATTGTTAGTCTGATCGATGCAACACGTATCCGTCCATCCCCAGCGAAAACCCGCTTCCCGAGCGGTTTTGCAGAATGACTGCAACTTTACGATGCCGCCAACTGGACTCAAGTCGTAGATCACCTTGTCCTGGACGTCGTGCAGCATTGGCTCCACATCTCCCCACCTATGTGACAGCATGACGCAATGGAAGTATGTGGCCACCACGTCTTTAATGCGCTCCTTTCGAAGGTCTGCATACATTACTGTTGATGATAGAAGTTCTTTGTATGCTATGCTCGCTCTGAAAGCATTGATTTGCGCTTCTCGATCGCACAAGCGCCCATTGGAGGTATTAAATAGACGAAGCGGGGCGTCGTCGAGTAAAGCGTGAATGACCTTGCGAATGGCACCTTCTGCTTCGGATTGACTGACGTACTGCTGCCGCAGCTCTGGACGAATAGTCAAGACCGTGATGCATGTGTGATTCTCGGCTTACGTCGTATATGCATGTTAGAAGAAGCGGAAGCATGTTCCAACTTGGAGAGCATGACCTGGGAAGCCTCGGTGGCTTCATCATAGCGTTGTGCGCCATGAAGCGCTGCATGCTTCAATTGGTATCCAAGGTGAGATGAAGGGTTGAGTTCGATAACCTAGGTATCACCAAAATAAGCATTCGGTACGAAATGATAGATGTCATTGCACCTTTTGCGCATCGAGAACCGCATCCTCCCATAGCAATTTTCCCAATTTCGCCTTGCAGCGGTTTGCAAAGATAGTGTCGGTTGCCAAATCGAGGTCGATCGCCACTGAGTACAGATCGATAGCGCTGTCATAATCGCCCGCGGCGAGGGCAGTATCTCCCTTTGCAGGGAGGGCAGTAACTCCGTTGTCAGAATAGAGCGCGCTGCAATCGTGCTGGAAAGCTGAGTGGAATGCGGATGAGCATTTAGTCCGGTGATATTATTAAGACTTGCCAGTGGACCAATCAAGGTAGCTCGCCTTCGTGGTTTCGTCACTCTGGTTCATCACGTATCGGTATGATAGGAGGGCTTCTGGAACTCTACCTGCGCGAAGGAGCGCATTGCACCGGTTCTGGTGTGCGGTTTGCCACAAGGACTTGAGGTCCCACCCAAATAGCTGCACGAAGCACATAGCTAAGCGTGAGAACAAGACTTTCTCAGTCGCATCGCGATCAACGTACCACCACAAAGACATCATATTTAGAATAGATGGCCGATGAACATGAGAAGGGGATTATATTGACAGCGACAGTGAAGTGGTCAACAGCTTCGTTGTGACGCGTGGCATCTAAGGCACTGGTTCCCAGTTGCACGTGCAGATAAGCCTGATATCCGCACAGATCAGTGTCAACGCATGAATGTAGACTTGACTGAGTCAATAACACTCACTTCTACGATACCACAGGCAAGAGTATCGGCATTAGGAAAAGTGGCAGCTAGCTCTTGGACGCGCAGAATTGCCTCGTCAGGTTGGTTTGCATCAAAAATGGCGATGGCCTGACAGTCGTCATGAAGGAGGAAGTATGTAAGACAAAATTAACGAACCTTAATCAAGAGCAAAAGATGAGTGGTATTCGAATCTCCGTCGACGAACATGAACGCGAGGTCAAATGCTTTCATCGCATCCTGGAACTGCCTTTTCCCGTAAAGGGCGATGCCCTTGGAAATACAGCCTGTCAACGAGGGCTGAATGCTCATACTCTATGTCACCATATAAATTAGCTTATTATAACGAGGTCATGATGGGATAGCGTATCTCACCTGAAGCGCGTCATGAAGCGCGCGGTCCCAGTCGGATTTTCTCGCCCTAATAAACGAGCGATTTGCATAGGCATTGTAGTCACTACCATCAATGTTAATCTCTTTTGTTAACATATCGTCGGCAGTAGGCAAGTCCCCAGTTGTGCATGCATTGCACACTGTCTTGTCTATGGCGAGGATCTGCGTCACGCACGGTCACATGGCGTTATAAGAGTTGAGGAAGGACGCGTACCTCGGAATCAGATACTTGAGCCTTGGCATCAAGATTTAGGTGTAATTGCATGAAGACGAGCACACGGGAAATCAACAGAAACTCACGTTGTTTGTCACCTGCTCCTCTGAAGCGTCCTCCGACAATGCATCCTTGGACGAGATGAGATGACGAAGGGAGGGGAAATGAACAGGAACTTACTTCTGATGTCTGTTCCTTGGGAGTGGCCTCCAGCAAAGCGTCATCGGGTACTGCCCACTTTAAGACCTTCGAATCTTGGCCTCCGCTTAGGATGTACTTGCCATCCACGGAGAAGGTGACACGGTACACGCTGTATGAGTGCTTCAGTATGGCGACGGTTCGCCGATCCGAGAGCCGCCAAAGGCGGACATGGGTGTCATCAGATGCAGAGGCAACAAGTGTGCCAGTAGGGTTCACCGCAATGGAGTAAATAGGTTTGGTATGCCCTCTCCAGTGACAACCAACCTGTTTCCAGGTCGATGAATCCCACTCGAGTACGCTGGGATTTGACTTAGATCCTGATGATAGAAGCCGTGTGCCATCAGGCGTCCATGTGAGTGAGTAGTTCCATGCTTTAGCACCAGCGTGACCCTTGAAATTTGCGATGCGCTCCCTTGTGCCTGGATTCCATATTTGGATTTCGCTCACTGTTGCGATGGCAAGATGTTGACCAGACGGGGAATATCAAACACAGTTGACTTCTGCACTGCAATTGATTGGATTTTCTTGAACCTGCCATGTCTCTGTGCTCCACAGCTCCGTTGTGGTGTCCAATGAACCACTCGCGAGCACTGCGCAATCTGGAGAAAAGTTAAGCGAGCATATCCGTTTGGAGTGGACTTTGATGGGTTGGATGAGAGATTCGCCGTCTCTGTTCCATGCGATGAGCTCTCCGCTGTCATCACCGCTTGCTATCAATTGCCCGTCTCTTGATATCGCAACTGCTCGCACTCCACCGCGATGCCCCTCCATTTTCTTCAACACAACGCCGTCTTCTAAGTTCCACAGACAAAGCGTCTTGTCGTACGAGCCCGTCACCATACGACGTCCATCAGGGAAGACTTTGACTGCGAGAATCTTTCTTTTGTGACCTTCAAATGTTTGACAGGGTGTGGTCATTCGAATGATGGGCTGTGCTGCTTTCGCCATTCTGTTGCAGGACCCAGGTTGGGGGTGTTCAACACAATCAACTTGCTGAAGCTGCTAGTAGGGCTTGTGGGTGTCTTGATATAAGCTGCAGAGGTACGTATACCGGGCGTTTGTACTCCTTCACAGCCTTGATCTGCATCGTGTCTACGCCCAGAACTAGGTTGGCTGCCTTTAAATCTATATTTATCCCAACGGCTGTAACCCGGTTGTTGTAAGTATCTGTTTTGCTCGATGATTTCTCTGTACAGGCTTTACTTCATGGCTCACCATGGAGTCTCGTGTAATAGTAACATCGATCGCCTTCGATCTTCCAAGGCAGCATGACTTTTGTCCTGCTCATGTTAGAGCGCTACACTAGCGCACCTTCTGACCTGTTCAAAACGTCACGCCTGCGGTAACCGGTCCGTCGTCCCTCCTAACCTTCTTTTGTGAAACTGACATGCATTTGGTTTACTGTACTTTTATCTCATGCATCCTGTTGACTTGTAAAATCTGCAGGTGTATGGGCTGTAGCGGAAGGGTCTTGCTCCCTGTGTTGGCTAGTTCTGATGAGAGCTGGCCTTGTGGAGTTGGATTGTGATGCACTTCTCGCGCGTTGTTCCGAATGTCTGTTTTACCCTGAACTTAATGATATGCATTGCGCTCATAAACAGTGGCACCGATCCTGCGGTCTCTCTCCCAGGCCGGGCAGACCGCCATTTTTTTTTAGCATTGCTGCACCCTCTGGGAATGTGATGAGATGGGAATATTGAAGACTTTTGGATCTTCTAGGCCCAACCAGGATCTGTTATTGATCAACATTGTGCAAGGCTGAAGATCAATCTTGAAGTCATCGCCGATATACATCATCATTACATGATCTTAAGTGTTTTATCACAATGTAGAATTCTGCTACTTGGTGCATTTTCTAACATGTACATTCTCGTGACCAGCATAGACGGGCTTCTTGACGAACGCTATAGCCTGGTGTCCCTTTTTCTCATCGGGTGGTGGCATTCGTATCGTCTGCGTCTCCAATAGCTAGGTCCCTTGGCGGGAAGCCACTGTGTCGAGTTCTGAGCGACCAGCTCTGAAGTAGCAAGAGATAAAGCTGTGCTCATCGAGCGCTCATCAAAGTGGCCGATAGGTCCCAGAGTCTGCCAAGACTCTGAGTACTTACATGGACTTCTGTCTTCTTAGACGATCTTGTGCCTTGCTGTACCAAGAAGTTCGGCCAGTGATAAGTAGAACACACAGCTCCACGTGTAAGCATGCTTTCTTCTTTGCCGATGAACGAACAGAAAGTCAGGCAGTTTCATTCAACAGCCCTAGATGATATGAAAAATCAAATTGTTCTCTGGTTGTTCTCTGGCATCAGAAATGTCAAAACGTCTCTCTGACGGAGAATCGAATTCCGCTTTCCCGTGGACTGCTTTCTGACAGGCGGGTGTACTGATCGATATACTATCAGAGATAAAAATTGGCGGATGTCAGTGGTCACTGGTCACTGCCCATAAGTAATACAGTATTTGTGCATGTTTACAAGCACCTTCGGTTACTAGCAAGGACAAACAAGCAATGAGGCAGCCTGAGTTTGAATTTGAAAAGAGACGATGCTCCTTCGGATGAGCAGAACGCGGTAAGGCTGCTGAGGCGCTCGTGGAGAAGACCATTGGACGCTGGTTACGAGATGATACGCGTCAGATAAAATACACCCAAGGAGGCGGTTCAGTAATCGAAGTAGCAGAATTCTACATTGTAATAAAACATCGAAGGTCCTGCACATTTGGCCTTCAATATTCAATATCGAGCCCTACGATATATTAATCGATGGCAGATCCTGACATGACCTAGAGCATTCCAAACTGCTCAATATTCACATTGAACACACTCTCAAGAGGTGCTGATAAACGTTGATCTCCACGGTCTATCGGGAAAGAGCCCGCTCAAGCTCTATCGGACTGTTCACGAATGTAAAGCGTGTTATAGAAAAACAATCCGCATGAACGAGATGATAGTATGGTGAGCTAAAATGGATGTCAGACGAAAGAAGGCGAGCAGGGGGAACAATATACCACAGATGTTATTTGATGTCAAAATCCGGACAGATCGGATGGAAAGCTAGAATAGCACTGCGATACGAACAGAACACGATTCGTGCAGCCCCGCAGGACTGAGGGCGAATGGTGATAGCATGAAATGAGGACTGGACTGCTGTAGATTTGGCGCGGAGAATTACATGTGGAAATCTGCGGTGGCGTAGTTCGACCTTTTTGCAGAGGCGCATGGAGTGAAACCAACTTCAAGACGTACAGAAAGACATGCAGGATCATCGATAACCTGGCTACACCCTTTGAAAGAAAATATGAAGGTTTGACTCTTGCCAGCAAACAGCTTGGGCGTCTAACGAGACACGAGGCAGATTGTGGCAGTGAGGCAGGCCAAACACACAACTTAGAGCAAGACACCCACGATCCCTACAACAAGTCCACCTCGACGGTGCCTGACACTATCAGGCTTTACCAGAATGGCAGAAGGGCAGCTCGTCATTCCAAGGACCATACCCCTTCGAGCGTTTGAAAGTGAGGAATACAGATGGCCGAAACAACTCGCTGTTTTCCCCGATGGTCGACGTATGGTGACGTGCTCCGGAACTACGCTTTTGCTGTGGGACTTGAGGGACGGAATTATTGTAAAGAAAATGGAGGGGAATATCGGCGTATTGGAGACTATGGCAGTGTCACGAGACGGACAATTTATAGCAGGGGGTAGTAACGGAGAGCTTTGCGCCTGGGACGGAGACACTGGCGAGTGCCTCATTGCACAAGTCATCAAGACCAACTGCAACACGCTGGATTTTTCACCAGATGGTGCATTTCTGGCGAGCGGTTCATGGGACTGTACGACTAAGCTGTGGAACACAGAAACGTGGCAATTGCAAGGAAATCCAATCGATTGTGGTCATCCAGTCCACTGCCTTCGGTATTCGCCGGATGGTGAATTTCTCGCCATCGCAACATCCAAGGATATCCAAATATGGAATCCAAGCATGAGCTCGGAATGCATCACAAACTTCAAGGGTCACGCTGCATTCGATTCAGCGGAGAACTTGTCACTCGTGTGGACGCCCGATGGCACGCGGCTTCTCTCAGTGGGCTCTGACAAAGATCACATCATACTAGAGTGGGATTCATCGACCTGGAAGCAGGTTGGAGATCCTTGGATAGGCCATACTGACCGAATCAATGACATTGTCGTGAACCCTGCTGGGACTCTCGTCGCCTCCGCATCTAATGACTGCTATGTCCACCTCTGGCGGCTCCCAGATCGACGAGTCACAGCATCATTCAGGGCCCCGCGTTCCTACAGTGTGGGCTTTGTCACCTTCTCTACGGATGGCAAACGCATCCTCAGCGGAGATATGAGTGGCAAGATATGCGAGTGGCCAGTACCCGAGGATGCTTTACCTGATTCCAAGGCATGTCTCCACATGTTACTGTTAAGATCAAATGCTTCATACACATTCTAGATCCTCGCTAACATGACAACCCGCTATGCACGCATAACTGGAGGCTTGCCACAGATTCTAGCTATAAATGTGACAGCCCACGACGCATGCATAGATGGGGACTTGCATAACGCTGAAGAGTTGCTGACACAAGAGATTGACGCTGATGACAACAATTACATTTCCTATGCCAATCGCTCCTTTGTCATGGCGAGAAAACCCGACTGGGACCGTGCGCTTCATGATGCACTGAAGGTGAGATAAGGATGACCCTCTTTCAGACGAGCTAACTTTCATGGCGACATAGTCTGTCGGCATACAGCCCTCCTTGACAGGCTATATCTCCATGGGTGTTGCCCTTTGCGGAAAAAGGCACTTCCAGGATGCGATGCAAGCATTCGACCTCGCGTTCATGTTCACGGACAGAAATTCGAAGACCACTCATCTCCTTCTCTTGATCAAGGTACGTCAAATTTGTCTCGCACGCTCCCTACTAAAATATGATTTACAGGCCATTGCCCTATTCAATGGAAATCGACCTGACGATGCAATCCTCCGCGTCCAACAGCTAGCTGCTGCTTGCCCCAAAGCCGATATTCTCGGTTGTCGTATCGTGGAAGTAAATATCATGCACTCAACAATCCAGCTTCGTCCGTTGACACTGATATTGAACTTCGCACACC
This sequence comes from Suillus paluster, assembly GCF_016628075.1. Lineage (NCBI taxonomy): Eukaryota > Fungi > Basidiomycota > Agaricomycetes > Boletales > Suillaceae > Suillus > Suillus paluster. The sequence continues at coordinate 187,622 of NW_024537620.1, forward strand.
AGGTTTATCTACGATTCCAGATCAACGCCTTGGATAGCGCGCGTCCCAACGAAGCTGCTGACCACTTCACTGCCGCTGTCAACGCCATCGCTAGCTCATCATTATCCAACATTCGTTCTCATTACGAGCTTTTTGTTGTGGTACGTGGACATGATGCAATTGAAACTACTTTTATTTCACGCCCAACTGCGTGCTTTGTCCAGCTCTTCGGCTGGAACCTCGAATCATTATGGCAAATTGCAAATCAGAAACGGTGTCACGCATTGCTTCGCGCAGGTAGACTTGGAGAAGCTATCGAATCGTACCGAAACATGATGGATATGAGTGATGAAATCATGAAGGCCAGCTGCCTTGACTGGTCCACCGGCAAGTCTTCAGGAATATTGTCACCAGGCTGCGATCCTCACCCGCGCTTCACTCAGCTTTTAAACGAGATTGTAGTGCACTCTATGCTGCCGATGGAGTTGCTGACCTTGCTGCGAGTGGAGACGCTGCCCTCGCCGCGAGTGATTACGACAGAGCCATTGAGTTATATTCGGTGGCGATTGACTTGGATTCTGCGAGCGATACTATCTTTTCCAATCGCAGTAAGGCGAAGTTAGAAAAAGGGCTATGGGTGGATGCGCTTGTTGATGCGCAAAAGGTACAGCGTCAGCTGTATCTATTGCTTCTTACTCATCGCTCATTTTGGCGAAACGTAGGTCGTCGAACTCAACCCTTCATCCTATGTTGGATACAAGTTGAAGCACGCAGCGCTCAATGGCGCTCAACGCTATGATGAAGCGATCGAGGTTCATCAGATCATGCTCTCCAAACTGGAGGATGATCCTGACACGCAAATACAAAGTAAGCACCGAATGATACATACTCGACATGGTTGACTCTATTTCCAGAGCTGCGACAGAAGTATATCTCTGCGTTAGAAGTAGAAGGTGCTGTTCGAAAAATTTTCGAGGCTCAAATGGAAAATGCCCCGCCCCGTCTACTTAATACCTATTCTGGGCGCTTATGCAATCGAGAGGCGCAGATGAATGACTTCAAGACGAGCATGGAGTACAAGGAGCTTTTGTCGTCAACAGTAACACATGTAGACCTCCAAACGGGGCGCATCCAAGATGTGGTGATGTCATACTTCTGTTGGGCCATGCTATCCCATAGGTGGGAAGGGAAGGAGCCCCTGCTGCACAACATCCAAGACAAGATTGTGTACGACTTAAACCCTGGTGGCGGGTTCGCGAAATTACAGTCATTCTGTAAAGTTGCTCGGGATGCGGGGTATCGCTGGGCGTGGATGGATACATGTTGCATCGACCAGAGTAACAACGTCGAGCTCCAAGAATCGGTCAACTCCATGTTTGTCTGGTATCGCCACTCAGCCCTCACGATCGTCTACCTGTCGGATGTACTGCCTTCATCCAAACCTGGCGCATTGGCACAGAGCGCGTGGAACAGCAGAGGGTGGACGGTTCAAGAATTTCTGGCTCCCAATATCGTTCTCTTTTACCAGAAAAATTGGACTCTATATCTCGATGACTGCTCTCCAAACCACAAGGACTCCGTTGCGATCATGCAGGAGTTGGGAGATGCGACGGGCATAGATGCACGGGCACTCGTCGCCTTCCATCCAGGGATGAACGGCGCCCGAGAGAAACTCCAATGGGTATCGACACGTGTCACCACGTTGCAAGAAGACATTGCATACTCATTATTCGGCATCTTCGGTGTCCACTTACCCGTCATTTATGGCGAGAAGAAGCACAATGCGCTCGGGCGGCTCTTGCAGGAGGTCATCGCGCAGTCGGGTGACATCAGTGCCCTGGATTGGATTGGTAAATCATCTGAGTTCAACAGCTGTCTGCCAGCCGACATCACTTCCTACGAAGACCCACCATGCAAACTCCCATCTATGCTATCTGCAGATGAGATGCAGACATCTGTCTCCTCGCTGCGACATGCTGGGGCTGTCGGGTTGGCTTCGAAATTGTACAGCACACTTGACTCCCTGAGCGCTCCCCGTTTTGCAAACCGCCGGCTTCATCTCCCTTGCATCGCATTCTCTGTCAAACAAGTCAGACGGCAGCCTCGTCAAGGCCAGGAGACATATACTACGTATGAAGTCAAGGCAGATGGGCTTCGTGACTTGCTGATCACCACAGAAGACAAGCTAGTTCAGTTCTCGCAGGCAAGACCCATTCCGCAGACATTCTTGCTTGTTCTTCCGTGGAATCGCTCTCTCCTCGAGCTGCCCGACTTTGCGGAACTGCCTGACTCTGCGGAGCCGTCCCATTCTCTAGATGAGTCTCAGAGCATGGAAGATTATTCAACCCCGCTCGAGTCTCCTTTACATGATTCGTCCATGTCGTCTGCAGAAAAAGGGACGGATGATTCAGAATCTCACTCGCGAGCGTTGCGATTGATTGTTCGCCTTGGACAGCCGTTTGGCGCATTTTTACTAGCGCAGCAGCGCGGCGGAGAATACAAGAGAATCGCGTCAGACCACGATATCATTGCACAAGCTAAAGATGTGGCTTCTGTTAACGGTATGATGAATGTCAGGACTTTTGAAATACTGTAGTTGTATGAGCATCTGCGAGGAATTTTCAATTTTACGTCGACAGTTACCTTTACGATACCGCACATATACGGTTGACTTGCTCATAATGCATAGCGTCGGGACCCCTCCAATACCTATGCAATAAGAGATTTATGCATGACTGGATCTGTGACACTAGCCAAAAGTGTGACTATGCAAAATACCCACGAAGTAAAAAATGAATGTAACGTAGTCTGCCTCTTACACTAATTACCGGTACCCTTCAAATCGGCACTCCGTAAATGACCTCTGAATGCTCGAAGTAACTTCGGAAGCTCGAGTGACCCCTCCCCATCCCACATTTCAATGCAGGCACCTTCATTCGTGCATACGGGGCAGGTTTCTCGCCCACGAGACGCTTAGAGACAGGCATAATGTGTTATTATTATTACAGTTGTCCCTCGTTAGCTTATACTTATATTGCATATTGGATTGTCGCGAGAATGTGGACTGAAGTTAGTCGGTACATATACACCACACCACTATAATAGCAACCTTACAAGCATATCTATGTCTGTGGACCCTGCATTATGAGAAAGTCAACTGTACCCCCAACTTGTACCCGGATTTACCACACGCTATGTAGCTCACTAGTGACCACGGGAAACGACTTGGTGAGAGTATGATTATACGCATAGTAGTACGCACCGCCCGTTAAAAGTGAGTTTGGATTCATTGAAGTAGTGCATGCATGCATGATCTCATCAATTAGTATATACTCGGTATACAACTCGTTTCATACATGAAAACGAACGGCTCAATTCATTCCTCCAAACTTCTCATCTCAAGATCCTGACTATGCTCCGGATGGTGAAAACGCATCGTCTCCTGTTCCTTCTGGTCATCCGACTTACTATGGTTCAGATGACGTCCATGTGAATGATGCTCCCGAAAACTGATTACGAGCCGAGGGACGAGCACAGAGCTTTGGTTTTGCGTGTACGCTGTGACCACGGCAAAGTAAGTAGACTGTCAGGAGGTTCGATCAGCTTGCTACGGTTGTTCAAGTGAAAGGCGGACGCACATCTTGTGGCTGGCCCCATACACTGATCATAAATATGACTGTGCTGATCACGTTTCTGTGGAAAAGACACGTCATGGAATGGTGAGCACGGTGAGCAATGGCATGCCTCACAGTAAGAAGTAGAGTATGCTATCTTGCACGAGAATTTTCATGAATTCGTTCACTTGCCACCGATGCAGCATTTGTCGCATTTCTAGCGCATGCTGGGTGAAGCGGCCGACGGCAAGTGCGAATTGCAAAACAGAGGTGCAGAGCCCAAATATATCGTATGCCAGCGGGAGACTGGAGGCTGTGTTGACGCTCGGGCCGCACACGTTGATGCCTGATAGGACGAACTCGGTGGCTTGTGTACAGTAAGTTATCATCAGCGTACTAACAGCATGTGCTCACCAGAAATACCACTTTTGGGACCTAGCACAGTGACGCCCACTGCGATCCCCAGTCCGGCGGTAGCAAGGAAGAATGTAGTTAACAGAGCCAAGACTGTTCTGGACTGCATGTACATGGCATAGATGCGCATCGACATAATGGCTAGACCGTATCATTGAGTTGCCAAGTAAGAATATAAGCAGTTCATCGTACCCTGAGATGTCATTTGAAAAACAAAACTTCCCCAGTTTTCAAAACGGTCAATGGCAACGCCTGCGAATTCATCAAATTGGGTGTTAGAATCAACAACACGAGTGAAGACAGACTTACATCTGCAATAATCAGCGCGAGTTGTCAAGTCAAGTCAGTACAATGGTAAAGAACATACGCCTGTGACATGACGGATGAGCGTGATCTCAAGCAAATTTACAGCGATCTCACTGAAGGTGACATGTATATGTTTGCATTGACTGGACATGAAAAGATGATGAGCATTTGCCACCTGGCGAAGATGATAAATTTAGAAAACTGACAGACGAAATAATTCCTGGAAGAAAAACACGCTGAGCAGACTCCTCGGATCACATACATTATACACGCACAACGCAAGTATCATTCCAAGGTAGCGAACCTGTACAAATTCCGATCACAGAACTGTCAAGTGGCAACAGTGCGAGCGCCGAACTTACGTACCACTACGTATAGGCTCGACATGATGGACCACTGTGCCCTCTGTCGGCAGTGAGAAAAACAAGCTGCTTAATGCACTAGCTCATGGGCTCACCCAGATGTGGTTGACCTAGAAAATCGAGTTGTGATAATGATTCACTTCCTTTGGGAAGAAATCCTACCTCGCGCGTGAATAAGAGTGCTTTGTTTCAGGAGTGTGATTAGACGACATTCAAGCCCTATGATTCAACGTCGATACACTTACAATAATCATGCCACACGACGGCGACGGCAGCAACTAACAGACAATTAGATACCTTAAAGGAAAGGGGGAGACAAGTAGCACTTACTGCTGCAGAAATTGCTTAGCTGAACGGCCTGCAAGGTCGGCCACCAGTCTGGTGAATTGTCCACAACAACGCCGCTCATGATATTTCGGTGGGTCAAAATACGAGGTTGCCCACCGATTTTTATGTCTTCTCTGTCAACGACTGTCGGACAGCATTTGGAAAACTTATCATCATATCTGTCAAACATATAATTCTTGCTCCGCGTTGTCTGCGCGCATTGCACTCTACGGGGGTAAAACGAAACCCAAAGCCAAGATTTGATGGGCTGGAATATGCTGGATTATGACTGTTGCAGGGTCGCATATGATTGTCGTGAAATCCTTCACGTCATCGCCTGCGTTCAAGGGGAAAGACGTGAAGAAAGTCATCTTAGATGACACAGATTCCAAGCTAGAAGATCCTGATCCGGGCAGGCATTTATGTGATCCGGTGTCCAGTGTACTGCCCTTTTGTGATTGTGATCCATCAGCGGCTGGTTACAGTGGCACCACGGCCCGCAACCTATGACAAGAACAGCCAGTTCTTTCCAACAAGCCATCATGATCGATTGATCCATGTCAGTTTTCTGGAAGAACGTGGAGTGTCTGCGTTGGTGACCAGTACTGGACGGTAGAGCTGTAAAGAATCTGAAGTTGGTAGACTGGGAAGTGTCGACACAGTATGAAATGGGTCCTTTCATTCATTAAATGCGATTCTTCTCCCTTTGCAGTCACGCTCGAGGCGTACTTGCTATTTCCACGACATCGAAGATGGATTGTTACATAGTGGTCTGATGAGAGAACTACTACTTCAATAAAACTTTTCGGCTGTCCCCGAGTGCTGATCAAAGTACTTTCGGTTAGTTTTTCGCAGGTGCTATGCTGGTTAGCAACTCTGAGGTCATCGAGCATATGATAAGATAAGTGATCAATCAATGACGAGTTAAACGTTAAACTTGCGTGCTTATCAAAAAGCATAGTAAGCAAGCCAGAATTCTCACTCAGCCTCATAGTATGTGTGAAGACTGACCTTAATCTGCCACAATACAACTATAAAGCCATCTCCCATTGGGGGTCAGCGGTCCCTTCATCCGGCCCGTATACTACCATGTCGATCCCTCCATTCGATACCACCGCCTACTCGACCTACACCCAGCCACCTAATCCATCATGGACATATGGTCAGAGAATCGACACCACCCCTGCCGGAAAAGCCTGGGTCGCAGGCGAATCCGCTGGGTGGAAGGTCTATAACACAGCAGAAACAGACAAGGCGTACGTTCTCCTCCACCTCGATCTATTGTTCGTTCAGCATCATGATCGCGATCTCTAGGGATATGTACAAGCTCCTGATTTCAGGCATCGTACCACGCCCCATCGCATTCGTGTCCACGATCAGCGAAGAGGGCGTAGAGAATCTTTCGCCGTTCAGGTAAGACGCACGTCCGTTATCTAACACGCTCTGCTTACCCAGATCGCACCATTAGTTGGTTCAACACAGTGAGCAGTACACAAAAATGTCTTCTCTCAGGTCATGAATGCCTTCCCATAGGTCACCAACTCCCCACCTATCATCTCTTTCGCATGCGTCCACAGCGGCCCGGGCCGCCTAAAAGATACGACTACGAACGTGTTGAACAGCCAAGGGTTCACCGTGAACATCATTAGCGAGCCGTTCATTGAGAACGCAAATGCAACTGCCATAGACGCCCCTCCTGACTTCGATGAGTGGTCTATCAGCGGTCTGACAAAGGAAAAATGCGTATGTGTGCACATGTATAACATTATATCTGCGCTAATAACCAGGCATTCAGGTGCACGTAAAAGCCTCCCGCGTCAAGGAAAGCGCGTTTAGCATGGAGTGCGAGGTATTTTCATTTACTACTATATCCGCTTGCTCCATGACCATGCTGCTTCCCGACAGCTCTACAAATCCATAGATATCACCCACCCCGTCACAGGCGAGCACAACAGCACGCTCATCCTTGCACACGTCAAGTACATCCACGTCCGCAAAGACGTCCTCACAGACAAAGGTGTCGTCGACCTCACAAAGTTCAAGCCTGTCGCGCGTTTGGGCGACATCTCATATGCCCGCATTGGAGATGCATACAGGATCGCCCGCCCATCATGGGCACAGGAGGAGGCCAGGATACAGGACGCGTTGGCGTCGCTATGAAATAGAACGAAAGGGTGACATGTCATTTCTTGGTAACATACCTGATAATAGAGTAACATTACTAGATCATCAGATGGGCAGCAGATATTATCAGCACCGCCGGCACGGGAGCAGCCATCCAACTAAGTATTTCTCATACCTAAGAGCATTCCTCATAAGTAATGATTAGTAAGGCTCGTCCAGCCAGTGACGAGCGCCCGCATTGGATAATGACTAAGCAGCGCTACTTCTCCCAGTCGTTCCTTGAACCTTCTAAATAACTACAACTACGCAATGAAGAAAAACAGCACTGGCGGCCTTCTTGTTGCACATGGCTTCGTCCGATCTGTGTGCATATTTTATCTGCCCTCTGAGGCTCTCACAGACACGCTGTGAGACAACGTGGCACCGACTCGGACATCGTCTTGCAATTTCTTTCCACGCCGACTTACCTTCAAGTTCTCTGAGAATGTGTTCTTTTACTTCCCAGTACCAGCGTGTAAACGGCTTGGCGATTTCACAGCGTAGCAATTGTAATCAAACTTCTGACGGTAAGTACTAAGTAGTGGGCTTCATACTACTAGTACATATTAACGACTAACGTTCTTACCTTTGCGGCAATTCAATCAGCATCGTAATGGGCAGTCTTGATGAAGACTCTGTAAATTTGCGATTCGTGGTTGTTTATAGGTCTCCAACTTATTCGCACGTGCGATCAACGGACGATGCTGTTGATTTTGGCAGGAGTACATTAAGTATCTTTGTGATCTGGGCCCAGACTAGGCTGTTATCGCAAGCTCCGTAAGCCTGACGACACTCATCAAGGAACATTATCTTTCGAGCACTGGAACTGGTGATTATCGGCCGGTGGCTGCATTTTCAGATAGGAAGAAGTTGTGGTTTTTGATTTGCTACCAGCTCTTTGATTCTGGGATTCGGAGGCTAAGCGTCATGTGTTAGTTCTGATGTTTAGATTCCGACACTACCGGGGCTTCAACAATTGACTCGTCGAGACGCTCTTTTTGAATGCAATATTATCGGCGTATCGCGATAATTCATGCGTGGAGATCTCTATGTTCTGCCTCCTCTGCTCAAATTGAACGACGCAGTAGTTTCTGTAGTCATTGTGCTTATCATATCTGTATTCACGGCAAGTAATTGGACTGATCGCTGCTGTACCTTGACGTTGATTGTCACTGAAGGTGTCCTATGTAACATGCAAGTGGCAACGCGCCGAGATCATATTTCCGACTATTGATGCCTACATCAACTTGTTCTGCATAGCATACTGGCAGTCTCGCATGCTTCTCATTTTGCATCAAAGTAACCGTGGAGCAAACACTGCTGACTCGGGAGATTTCAACGTTCCAACTCGCATAGCCTGATTCTCTTTTCGGGATTATCTTGAATTTCCCGTCCGGTGTACATTTTTATCTCCGCATTTGGGAAATACGGTGCCGCTATCAGTCCCACGAGACCTACTGCTGATTTCCACTCTCAATCTGTACAGTCTTATTATTTAAAGCTCACACGACAAATTCAAACCATGTAAATATATAAGAGCGAGGCCCGCAGTCGCTTCTCCGAAGAGGGTGGAATGGACACGCCGCTAATCAATACAGGAATTCAGACGGCGAAGGTAAGAATATTTGAATATGTTCTCCGGACGAGGTTGGCTGATTGCGACTACTCTAGTATTGCAATGGTACGTGGACTTCATACAGGGGTTGTTTCAATTTTGATCTTGGAAATGCGTAGTGGCTGGCCTAGGGGTTTTGGTAGGTCGAAAAGCCATGGTGAAACAGTATACCCTCTCATGCTTCATAGATTTTTGACTATTTTTTAACCCTGGAACGTGAAGTGAGTATTTCTCCATCGCGTGTCAAACACCCCTTGATAACGGTACAAGGTTCGGTGGACATGGACCAGGCGCTGGAATATCAGCCGTGTTATTTTTGTGATTTCACGCTACATGCCATTTGCAGCTGCTGGCATGACTTCATATGGTGAGTGCCTATCTGTATCTCCTGGTACGTGATACCGAATGGTAGCAATTAGCTGCTATTGCTACACGAGCAAACGAGGATGTTAGTGTGTATGCTTCTATGGCTATTGCATGAACTGATGAACACCGATATACAGTGCAATAACTTCAGCTCGGCTTCAAATGGTGATCAACATCCTGAGCAGCCAACATCTTGTTACTAATTCCTACGGCAGCAATCCACATCATCAGTATCGTCGCTGCTGAAGGTTCGCTTCATGTCTGGGTGTCGTCTGGGCCTGAAATTTATCGCGGTTTAAGGTCTTTTGATCATTCGTACATATGCATTCTGGCAATACAACAAAAAGTTCTTGGCAGTGTTATTGGTCTTGGCATCAGTGCGTCGGTCTGGGCTTGTACTCATCGTCTATTGATATCGTAAATTAGATTTGTATAGCGTGTGCTGTCAGTATCACACAAGTTGCCAATAACCCATCGTCAAGTGCGTCTTCCTTGTTCTTCTTTCATCATAGACAACAACTTGAACCCTTATTTCAAAGATTCCCCAACAAGTGACTGCACTTTTCAAGCGGATCGCAGCAGTGCCATTCAATACGGCTTTCTCGTGGCCTACCAACTGTGTAAGGATATCTTGTTCAGTCCCATCTTAGCGCCATTTCCCAATCCCATCCACAGTGCTGATGTCTTGCATGGTGTTCAAGAGATATCGAGACTACAGAGATTCCGACAGCCGTCTCGTGAAGGTCATCTTCAAGGGCGCCATGCGATATATGACTGCCATGATTTGTGCGATGAGCCTTTGTTCGATATGTCATCTCCAGTGCTGAAGCCGCTCCTTTAAGTTGTTTCTGTGGTCAATATAGTGATTACGTCTGCGGTGCCGGTAAGTTGCTTGCGCTCATATGCTCCTACAACATTTTTACTGATCTGAGGAAGATATCGTATGACATGACAATGGACGTGTGCGTAGCAATTCGTTCAGGATGGTATGATGAAATAACTGATGCCCTATGGCAGGCCACAAGTTGTGCTTCACAGTGTGTTGGCATCCCGTGTGCTTTTTAGTTTGCGCGAAAGTGACCAAGAGGAAAGGGAGGGGGTGGCATTCATGACGTCCACATTTCGTCCGGACCAAATACACGCTTCACCTGAGCTTGATTGATTAACTCATGGTCCCAATTAGCATGTATTCATAGCGTAGAAGAGAGATCATCGATCAAGGGTCACCAAAGTGGAGAAGAGTGTCTTGAAGCATGTCCATCTGACGCTATGTCTGTTCACAAGATCTTCATTTCCCAGGTATCCGAGTGTGTGATGTAATGATGAAGGGATAAAGGCCTACGGCGATGCGGCGTGTCAGTCTACTTATCCCTATAATAGAGATATTAAGCACACATCGCCGCCGGATGTCGTCTAGCCCCTAATATCGAGCAGTCGCCGGATAACCTCGAACGGTTGAGCTTTCCAAATTCCGCGATCTGTTGAAGCAGGATGTCATACTGGAGGACACTTCATACTAGCCTTTGTACCATCTTGCCTCTTCGATCTATATTAGCTCTCACCATCGCAGTGCCTTCTATCATCGTTATCAGAATCCTAAATGCCACACCATCTAGACAGTGACATCCGTCCTGGTTTGCACGGTCGGGGGGAACATACCATTTACTTCATCGACGCGCCCGTTGTGAATTACACGTCGTTCCGCCCAAAGGGGCTTGTACAATGTAACATAAAGGATAATAATATATGGTAAGACCTGTGTGCAGTAACCCGCGGCCGCTAGGGCGACCCTCTCCACGAGCCACAATGCGTAACCAAGTTCGACAAATTTTCATGAAGTCGAAGCTCGATTGGAACTGCCGCGTTTGGACTCAGAGTCATACATGAGGTTGCGGATAACCTGCTCTGATTGCTTTCGACGTGCACGTATCGAGGGTGATGCATTTGGATCATCAGGGAGCGAAGTGATACAAGCCTGTGCGGAGAACTGCATCCCAAGGCGTTCCAGATCGGCCTTGTTCTCCATCCACCAATTATCCATGTCATTGGGGTAACCTTCCAATCCGGTGACCACAGAAGCGACTGGCACGCCGCCTGGACCAGCTGTGGAGCCGACGATATCAGTGAACAATTGATAATCCCTTACCAATGCACTCTGTGGCGTCGTTCCTCTCATACAATATAGGAGAAGATGCACCCCACCGTCCCTGTGCAGCTTTTTATATGACCTTTTGAGTTTCCATTTTGCAATAAGCCTCCGACAGAAACACATCGATGCAATCGAGGAAATTTCCCAAAGTTTGAAGTGGCACCCTCCAAGGTTAACATCGTTTGCATGTTTTAGCCTGGAATGAGCTGCGTCTGGCAATGTATCGGCCGGATTTTTCTCGTTAATCAATCTAATGATGGAACTTTTTCCAACTCCAGTCCCCCCGAACAGTAACACATTCAAAGGACCCTTGACAAATGGGAATATGAGTACATGTGAAACAGTGCAACAATAAGCACTCACCATCGTTGAGACTCCGGGGCGGGGATGGAGTGGGTCGTAGTGATCCTGAGAACCAACTGGTTGTTGTGCACCGACTGGTGGATCTGGTACAACGAGCATGTCCTTGTGAGAGTAAGAATTCGGCCCTGCACGAAGAGACAAGTCATAAATGAGCCCACCTCATCCTCGGGTGGATGCGTCACTTCAACAGCTAGTTGCATTGCACTAACCGGTGGACCTGGTACGACGGTCATGTCCTGTGAGAGCAAGAGTTCGGCCCCGCACGAAGAGACAAATCACAAACGAGCCCACCTCATTCTCGGGGGGATGCGTCCACTTCAACGGCTGGTTGTGTTGACACAACCGGTGGATCTGGTACGACGGTCATGTCCTGTGAGAGCAAGAGTTTCGGCCCCAGCACGAAGAGACAAATCATAAATGAGCCCACCTCATTCTCGGGTGGATGCGTCGCTTTAACATCTGGTTGTGTTGCACCACCGGTGGACTGGTACGATGGTCATGTACCTGCGAGGGCAAGAGTTCGGCCCCGCACGAAGAGACAAATCATAATGAGCCCACCTCATTCTCGGGTGGATGCGTCGCTTTAACATCTGGTTGTGTTGCACCAACCGGTGGACCTGGTACGATGGTCATGTCCTGCGAGGGCAAGAGTTCGGCCCCGCACGAAGAGACAAATCATAAATGAGCCCACCTCATTCTCTGGTGGATGCGTCGCTTTAACATCTGGTTGTATTGCATCAACCAGTGGATCTGTACGATGTTCATGTCCTGTGAGAGCAAGAGTTCGGCCCCGCACGAAGAGACAAATCATAAATGAACCCACCTCATCCTCGGGTGGAGACGTCACTTCAATAGCTGGCTGTGTTGCACCAACCGGTGGATTTGCGAGGGCGGGCATGTCCTGAGAGAGTAAGACTTTGGTCCTGCACGAGGAGACAGGTCATGGATGAACCCACCTCAGGCCCGGGTGGATTCATCACACCAACAGCTGGTTGCTCTGCAACCGCCAATAGGTCTGGATCTGGTACGACGGTATCGTCCTATGAGAGAGAATTCGGTCCTGCACGAGGAGACAAGTCATAATTTATAAATGAACCCACCTCATGCTCGGGCGGATGCGTTGCTTCAATAGATAGTTGCATTGCACCAATTGGTGGATCTGCCACGACAGGCATGTCCTGTGAGAGTAAAAAATTGGCCCTGCACAAAGAGACAAGTTATAAACGAGATCACCTCGTGCTCGTGTGGATCCGTCGCTTCGACAGCTGGTTGCGTTGCACCAACCGGTGGATCTGCTCCGACGGGTATGTCCTGTGAGAGTAAGAATTCGGTCCTGCACGAAGAGACAAGTCATGAACGAACCCACCTCATGCTCGGGTAGATTATATGTCACTTCAACAGCCAGTTTCTGTGCACCAACAGCTGGACCTAGTACGATGGGCATGTCCTGTGAGAGTAAGAATTCGGCCATGCACGACCAGACAGGTCACGAATGAACCCACTTCATGCTCGGGTGAATGCGTCACTCCGATAGCTGGTTTCTGTGCACCAACCAGCAGTGGACCCGGTACGATAGTCATGTCCTGTGAGAGTAAGAATTCGGCCACGCACGACGGGACAGGTCATAAATGAACCCTACAGTAATAACATCTACTGGTTGACTCGGAATAGACTTCTGAGTTTAATGTATCAGGATTTTGCCAGCGCGAGATATATGGACCGCCGAACCTGCAAGAAATTGATACCGATTTGATTGAGGGATTCAAGGACTTCTGTAGACTCCGGACGATCCACCGGCGCCCATGACCAGCAACTTTGGATTAAGTTCCAGATACAATCAGGGATGTTCTGGGGACGTGTGGGAGTGGCCTTTTTCGACAGCTGAATGGATATTTGACTTGAATTTTGGCCCTTCCATGGCATATCCCCCGGGATGATCTGGTGGAGAAGGCTTAGATTTGGTATAGAAAGACACAAGAGATCGCACCAAGAACATGATACTACCAAGGGAATAGATATCACTCATGAAAGTCGGGCGGGCGGGCGGAGATTCAGGCAGGAATTCGGGCTGAATATCACTTCTGGAAATCGGTCGTGCGGGATCGCGTATTCCCATGACTTCGGGCGCACGCCATCGAGAGTTTAAATCACGTGCCACAGTCGTAAGCCCTAGTTGCAATTTTGGTTCCTCCATAACTGCGGCGAGACCAAAATCTGTGAGACGGGGATTTCCAGAGCCATCGATCAGTACATTTCCCTGAGACTTACAAATTAGTACGACATATACAAAGAGACAACCATACATACGGGGTGAAGGTCTCCGTGGATGACCTTCTCCGAGTGAACTGGACAAGCATCAATAACTGAACAGCGCCTAGATAAAAATCGACAAACGATAATTGAACGCCGCTGGCGACGCCCTTGGCCTAAGTAGTAGCATGTGAATCGATGAACACTTATTTAATGTGATTGATGTGAATGAGGGACTCACCAAATCCAATACAACTCCAGCAGGAGTATCAGTAAGGGTCGTGGCTCGTGTCTTGAGGTATTCAAGTTATGTCCCGGAAGGCATCCATTCCGAAACGAGACTCCATAACGGCTCGGATTCGAATATTGCGATGCCAAGTAGCGGCACAATATAAGTCGATCCAGACTTGCTGAGCTTAAACCACACAGTGAGTTCCCGAAGCATAGCCTACATAGACCACATAGTGGAGTGAAGTGTCATTTGAGTCTGCACACTCCAATTAGCAGACTTACGGTCTGAAGTTTCTTCACATCTCTGTTAGGATCATTCAAGAATATCTTCACTGCAACCTGGTAGATATTAGATTGACTAGCTCGGGTGCTCGGACATCGGACGATCACAGACCTTCATTTTGCCTTCGTTGATGGTACTCTGATGAACACGGCCAAAGGATCCCAATGCCATTGGGTGGAGGAGAGGCTGTTTGATTTGAGACGTGAAGTCGGTAACTTTGAGGTCCCCTACAAGCACATTTCCCTCCATAGCGGGGACGTGAATGCTGAGCGCTGTTCTACGAGTGATCTTGTACGATGAGATAAAAAGTTATGCATGCAGTTGCTAGTACTTGCGTTTATAAGAAGGGGACTTCCATGCCGCACATTATAAGCATTGATTACCACGAGTTAAGGACTCTACTCGTGGTTACTAGGTGTTAGGTAGAGTCGTGACTACATGCTATGGACCTATGGTGCTGTCCGCATACACAGAGTTCACATAACACACTTGTCGCGTGCGAACCAACAAAACACCAGGCCGCAAGAGATGAAGGAACGAGCCAAAGATGCGTGTCATGTCAAGGCAGTCATGGAGCTCAATACAGTACTGTAGTACTAGTAGTATGTTTCTGTTTCCGTAAATTACATACTAGAGTCGGGCGTTGCCGAAACACCTTAGGTAACTTAATCGATGCCCTCCTATAGGGGTGCGTTCAACACATGTAGGCCCCTGCCTCCCTATCATTTGCCACTAGTACTTGCTGCTGTTTTCAGCTGTCACCAGCTTCTTGCACCTTGCAACGTCGCCGCGGCTGTGGTGCATAATCAGCGCTACAACTGTATGAGCGCGTTTCCCTGCAGCACGGTGGTGATCCATTCCTGGTGTCCCCCTCTATGTAGTAATAGATGCACATGTATGTTCCGGGGCCTGCAGTGCACACGAGCGCGCCCAGCCTCGTTTTCTCACTGTTATGCCCTGGTACCCTGGAATCTTCCCTATACACACCTTCTCCTCGTTGTCCAGCGCCATCACACAAAATGCGCGCTAGAACCACAGCTCTCGGCAGCCTGTCCCCACCCGGGCCACCAGCCACACCCACTGCCTTGCCTCCACACCAACCTGTGCTACCTCCGTCACCCCTTGCTGACTATTGTAGCTTGGCGCCGTCTTCCGCGGCCTTAGTGCACCGCCCCCTGCCACTCGCCACATCAAACCATGGGATGCCTAGGGCAATCCTTATCGTCCGTGATGTCTCACCTTTGTTCTAACCAATCTCTCAAATTTTAGAGAGCGAAAATGCACTCAAAGCCAGAGAGCAAATAAGGAAAGGGTCGAGAAGTTCCTGTAGATGCTTTGATCAAATGTTACATGTGGGTAAAAGACGGAGTAACTGCACTGCTTCATCACAAGGCGAATGGGCAAATTCTTTGGAATCGCTTTTAGAGCTGCGAGTGTATACCGAGTACATGGTTACACAGCGCCTCGAATGTTTTGCATCGTACCCACATCTTGCTTCTTGTGCCCGTACGGGTAGTAGGCGTTATAATAGACATTTCACCTGCGCCTGGTCGCTAGTGCATGCGAGACGCAAGTCGGAACGACAAAGAGACGAAAATCGGGGAATGAATGCAGTAGACGTTCCCTCAATATTGGGTGTTTGCAGGAGGTAGGAGAACACAACTGGGAGAGCAGCAGCGCAAGTGCACACGTTTCACGTGTGGGACGTAAGCGACGCTTACAACCGAGAACAGTTAAAATCATGTTAGAATGATATTGAGGGTAATAGAGCGCATCATTAGAAGATTCATGGAGGACAGCAAGCGGATAAAGATCAAAATTTAGGATGTGAAAGTTTTTTTTGCCAGAAACACGTGTCTCGACGATCTGCGCACGGATAAGTCAGTAATCAAGATGGAACATGGAGAGAGCAGTCGGCCACTTTCATAAAGAGGACGCGGAGACTCCAACGCAGCATACGGAAGAGTTAAGTGTATTGCAGGATGACCAGCACAAACACAGGGTAAACGCAATTCGGTTCGGCCTTCGGCCACAAAGAAACTATCTAGTATAGCCACCTCTGCGCATGGAATCAGGAGCCCTCTTCCACGGTGTCGGGGACAGGCATATCCTGAGATCAATTGCCGTGAGTCTGAGGACGCATGATGCATGTCAGAGTTCCTCTCCAATGGCCCAGGGGACACAGAGATAACTCTTCAATGAGACTCCTCCGAAATCGAATGCCTTATCTCCGTGTCCACTGCATTGTGCATAACGGATGGCATATTCTGCATGCTTGCATAATACGTGTTAGACTGTTCCAGAGGGACTCTGCAGGAATAGCCAAAGACGATCAGGATTCAGCATCGAGCGGGTCTAACTCGAGTTGCCGAATTTGAAGCAGAGATAGTGGATTTGAGAGAACTTGGGAAGGCGAAGGGAATCAATAACATGATGTAGGAGATGGTTGTGCAGAAGGTCATGACGCTGGAGCAGTGGCGACTGGAAATGAGCATGCCTCTGGCAGAGCCACTGCCTCCAGAGAGACTGAGTTGGTGATAGAATGCTCAAAGGCTCATAATGCTGACTAAGCTCAACGCACGAGTTGTGGGAAGCGGGAGGCAATAAGTAATCCATCTTCCTTCTAAGCAATCTAAGCGTACAGAACAGACGTATACTGTAGTCACTATTTAGTCACTATATTACACTAATGGTACATCCCGAGTGGGGTTACTACACGGAGACCTCCTATGACCACGACGGCAAATCTTCCCCCAACATAGACGATATAAAGTTTGGCAAGTTCGCCATGTGTGAATCGGTCTCCCGAAATTTCACCAAATGTCTAAATAACATTGCTACTTGTAGTCACTGAATATCATAGGAAACACCGGGCGTTTCATACGAGGTGATATCAACCAGATTGGGAAACACTGTAGCCAGGACTCGGACGAACGCGGGAGATGTCGCTGTCGACACCTTCGAGTGTCCGACATGCAGCTTTTGGAGAGCTGTTTGCTTGGGCCACGACCGATGGTCTCTGTCCGGTGCGCCTTCGCTCTGCCAGACGGGGGGGAGTGCGGGCCTTCGGGTGGCATTGAAGGTTAAATGTAGGACACGCAGCGATCTACATCGCGAGGCTAATGAAAGCATTGCGGCGAAGGTGACCGTGGAAGTGACCGTTTCCTTTGAGGCAAACCGTAAATCGCGAATATCCGGCCAAGCAACTGCAATATCCTCGATGAAAGCATCATCAAGAGAGTATTTTCCCATGGCTATGAACTTGGCAGTCTTCAGCCTTCTGAACTTGAGCAAGGGCCGGAAAAGGTGGGAAGGAAGTGGGCTGTGCTCCTTGTTAAAGTCTTGATGCGGGGAACGATGATAGCTTTGAATAGATATTTCTTCGAGGGCGAAGAATTGGCAAGACGTCTGCAGGGATAGTACGAGGTTGCCGACTTCTGCCGGTGTAGCATATTTAGTGTAATTGATGTTGATACTTGATAAGTGTGGGGTGATAACACGAGGAAGGAAGGATGTGCAAAGTTGCATGCGATCAGCGGTGAGCCTGAGGCGGTTGAGGGCGCTCAATTCAACTGGCATATCCGTCAATCGTGAGTCCTCCAGAACGCCGGATTCTTCATGCAAAGTAAGTGCCAGGACTTGTAGAAAACGCAAGCGCCCGATATCAGCAATGCTATGCCTCGTTAGACACACGTTGCGGATTATGTGCAGGGTAATCAACTTTTCCAGCTTGTTAAGAGGTAGGTCGATGCGGCAAGGCGAATCGCCGGACTTGGCGGATATCACCAATTGCCGCAGGCCGGAGGCTTCTGCCGGAAAGGCATCAACTAATTGCTCTACCTCATGCGCCGGGAGGCCTAATGGTACGCAGAAGGCGAGCATTTCTAATCTGGGCGAGAGGAACTGGCGAAGTAGCGAGAAGTTTGCACTAAACTCCGCAAGGTTAAACACTACTTGGAAATCCAATGCGACGAGGTTAGGGAAGAGCGAAGTGGGCGGATAGTGGGCGAAAAGTTGTTGTAGGACATGGCGATGCGGTGTTGGGGGGCGCTTTGGATGGCCAATTGGGTTGCTGACGAGCTTGCGTATCCTAGACGCGTTAATTCTGACGCGTTCCCATTCCGTGGGTAGCGGTTCGCGGGAAAGGCGCTGAAAACTGGGAGGATGGTAAGCAGTGTCCTGTCACACGGCGAACACAACTCACCATCAGATTGTCATTTCCGACTTTCCAAGTGTCTTCAGGCAGACACATGATGAGGGGTCCCAAGTTCGACTGTGTACACCAGAGTATATCGAGGGCGGGAGAAGAGACAGCAGAACAAGTGCTTGCAAAGTTTATGACGTCTGTCGCTGACGTGACATTTTGCAAGACAGCGTGAACGATGTCGTCGACTAGTAAAGCGCGATGCATGGTTAACTCAGAAGCTGTTGGTGATGCTCGACCGTTTGAACAATCCTTCATATATAGCCACTGTTACAAAAATCCACAGACCCACAGTGGTTCTGGCACCAGGCTTTGTTTGGGTGGATGGTCCACTCTTGGAGTTCGCAACATCGTTGGATCGATCGGGAGCAGATACAAGCCATTGTTCCACCTGCGGCACAGTCATTGTTCACCACTGCACAAATTTTAAATCACGGTGCATTGGGCTCGTACATCCACAGGGTACTTACTTACGGTGTTGCTGTGCAGCATCGCTGAAAGTAAGGTGAGCGCATAGAATTAAACACGTCAAAACTTGGAAACCTTACCAATTAACTTTGGGAGGAGAGCACCGGCAGGTACCGAATCTTTACATGTCCACTCTGCGCTTTGGTTATCCTCGGTACGAAGACAAGCCAAAGGATTCTATAGGGCCAGTGCTAGAGGTCATCGACTGATCTCTGTCAATTGTGCACAATTGACTCTCGATCCAAGCAATGGTCAGAGTCCGGTGGTCGTGTCCCAAGCGAGTGTCATAGTCAGAAAACGAACATCCATGCAGATATGTTGCGTGGGGGCCGTCGAGGAGAAGCATAAGATCCGTGAGCGAAGAAGCGTTTAACAAGGCGCAACAGAGCAAGTTGAAAATGCAAACTGGAGAATACGTCATGATATCGAGTAGAGACAAGACCAGAGTGCGAGCACAAGAAGCAGGTACGATGCAAAGCATTTGAGGCACGGTATAATCATGTCCTCGGTAGGTTCGGCGCGCCTGTAAATCACGACTGGAAAATGCTCCGGAAACTTTACATACGATTGTCATGTTCCCCCAGGTCTTCATTCAAGTATGCGATGAAATGATGAGTTCGGAAGGGATAGATGCCTGTAGTGTGTCAAAACTGCCGAACAAATTTGGAATCTGCTAGACATACCACCTTCTGCACCAAGCCCATCCCGAGTTTGATTGCCGTGGGTCTGACCACGATGCGTACCAGAGTTCCTCGCCCAGGTGACACGGAGATAAGCTCTCCGATGCGCCTCATTGAAGGCCTTATCTCCGTGTCCCCCTGCATTGTGCATAAGCGTGACGGAAGGCGTATTTTGCATGATTGTATGTGTAAGACTGTCTTGGAAGGACCCTGCAGGAATAGCCAAAGACGATCAGGATTCAGCATCAAGCGGGAAAACAAGTCCAAGTTTATCATGATCGTGTTGATCCACAACATGATGTGGGAGATGGTTGTGCAGAAGGTCATGACGCTGGAGCGGTAGGCGACTGGAAACTGAGCCTGCCTCTGGCAGACTGAGTTGATGATGAAATGCCCGAAGACTTTACCATGATGTTGACTGAAGCTCAACACTCAAGTTGTGGGAAGCGGGAGGCAATAAGTAATCCATCTTCCTCCTATTGCAGAAACCCTTGCATGTACTCTTTTGAGAAGCAACGTGATTGCCCGTAGGGAGCCAGTGTTTCAGCCTTGTAGGTTATCAGTGAATCTTGCTTTTGAGCGAACACAAGATCATGCGTCTCTAGATTCTGGGGATATTAGTCTAACCACATGATAATGTCATACTCAAGTATACACCCGTAGGATCCTCATGAGCAGTGACATGTACCAACCTGTCAACCCCCAAACTTCTAAGCGTCCCTCCTTCCCACCACCCACTTCCGGTCGTCCTAATGGATCGCTTACTCCCTCGAACCTTTCCACAAGGTCAGAAACATCAATAGCCCAATATGGGTTGGCGGCGCGGAACATATCAGGACCTGATACGTGCAGGGGACACAAATGCGGAGAAGGGAAGGTGGAAGACGGTTGCTACCTCGGGCTGGGATACTGTGAGCGAGGAAAGCGAGATAGAGGGCAAGGGGTCGTCTAGGGACCAAGTATCCGTTCCATGGGCGCCGGGTGGATATACAAAGCCCTAAGCTCCCAATTTAAGTCGAAAATAGCACTCATGGAGAGTGAGATCAAACGTACAACATAAGGCCATACCCTAAGACCCATAAGACTTCGGCTCGGGCGGGCCAAATTGGCCAAGAATATCGATCTGCCCAGCATTTAGACCTACTTCTTCTTGAGTTTCTCTGAGCGCAGTGTCTAGGAACGAAGCGTCTGCCTACGCGTTCGGTTTAGTAGGAAGTACAGAGATTCTTGAATAGACTCACCTTGGTCAACCCTCCCCCCAGGGAAGCTAGCAGCCATTCAGTATGTTGAGCTGCAGGAATACTCGACAGCTCGAGGGTGGGCCATACCTGACTTCGCCAGCGTGGGACCTCAGCTTTCCGCCTCGCAGTTCGAGCAGCACGCCAGGTACGCCGTTGACAGTTGCATAACGGAACAAGGACTGCTGCATTGACTTCGCCTGGGATCACCACCTGTCTTGAATGTTGTTGCGTGCGCGATGAGGGCGCTCTGGAGCGTGCGTAGGGAGTTGCGGGTGAAGGGGGACGTGAGGGATATAATGGAGGTAGTGGGGTGAACGTGGGTGGTTGATGCATGGGCTGCAGCTGTCATGAGCTGTCCTGGACAACATCTCTCCATGATCCTACAAACAGACGAACGTAGATAGACGCAGATATACTGGAGTACTATGATGTAGTTAGGCTGTTCGCATTTTTCCGAGTGCATCGGGGCATGCCGCTTCACGTGCATAGCCTAGTACTTACTTACTTTAGCTATATGGGCGCTTGTTCTCTGACAGTGATGTGCACTGAGCTGACTCGAAGTGAGGCAGTAGGTGGGAGGTTTCAATACTTACTAGAAACTATTAGGTGACTGATCGCATATACGTTCACCACCAGCAGGGCATCATGGACATGTGCTCTATTCTCAAGGCTGTTGTACTGTACAGCCTCGCCGTGACTTTGGCTGGGAATTGCTGTGAAATTTGTGGGTTCACTTAAGTAGCACTAGTGCTCACTGTATCAGTTCCCTTCTGTGCGCCAGTGCTCAATTTTCTGTTCCCTGCGTGCATTTTGACTCTGAAATCACTCCATTTTGCACTCATTACGAGACTATTGACAGTGAGATGGGGCAATGCCTGTGTTGCACCAATAGCATCAACTCGATGGAGCTCGATTGCGTCATCGAGGTCAGTCAGTATGCCCCGCTGCAGGAATCTGTCTCGAAGGCTGTTAACAAGGTTGTTGAGAGATGAGGGTCGACGAGGATGGTCAGGGGGGCGGAGCTCCAGTGCAGCTCAATGGAGCTCGATGGCCTCATCCAGGTTAGACAACATTCCCTGATGCTTGAATCTGCTTTGAAGGCAGGCGGCAATATTGTCGAGAGATCTAGATCGATGAGGATGACCAGGGGGGCAGGGCAGCTCGATGGTGCTCAATGGCATTGTCCAAGTCAGACAGTGTGCCCCGCTGCTGGAATTGTTCCTCAAAGCACATAGCAAAGTTGTTGAGAGACATGACTCAATCAAAATGGCCAGGGGAACGGAGGAGCAGTGCAGCGCGATGAAGCTCGATGGCCTCATCCAAGTCAGACAGCATGCTCTGCGGCTGGAATCTGTTTCTAAGGACGAGGGCAAGGTTGTCTTAGCTATCCATTTCAACGATAGACGGGGTTCCAGTGTCAATCATTGCAAGGAACCAACACACATTTATGTCCCACGGAAATGCTTCAAAAAGCGTCTTCCGTTCCCTCCCACCTCCAAAGTGAGAGATAGCGTTCAACAATTTCAAAGAAATGAGAATAAGTTCATTGGAACCGGAGACGTAAGACGTGATTCTACGCATCCATTTTGGGGACAACAGCGTTTTGATAATTGGAATGCCGTGCGAGTGGTATGGGAAATGAGAGTACAGCAGAGTGAGAACCGACGATAGCAAAGACACAAGAAGGGATTGACTGGACGACTGGTGCATTGCGACATCAATATGCTGAGAGAACGAATTTAGAACGCACGCACTTGATTGCTACTCTCCCATAACTCAAAAATATCATGAGCACCTGGCGAACTCTCCATCCACTGCACAACAAGCGCGACTCTCTCATCTTGAGGACCGATAGTTTCCCCTGACTTGACAGACAGTGTCGAACGCAATGCAGATAGGGCTGCATGACTGAGTGAATATTCGGTGCAATGACGATTGTAATTCTGCGCACCTTCTATTTGAGCATTCTGGTCTTGATTCTGAAGAGCGCGTCTGAGATCAGCTGCATTCGAGGAACCTATACCCTTTCCATGAGTTTTGGTCAAGTTTTGCGCGTTTCTGGGGGCGCTCGGGCTTGTTCTGATGCATGTTATGCTCGTAGGGTTAATTACTGTCAACCACTCAAGTCCATCAGTAACGAGACCTAACGAGACGCGGCACACGAAATCTTTGAATTTTACATCTGTCACGTGATCATATAATTATCAAGAATTTGGTTTACACTATGTGACCAGCGCGTCTTCGACGCGTCGAACACTCCAAATTCATTCGACTCATTCGTTGAGTGCATGGGCCATCGATATATGTATTATGTAGTGATGAGGTATGAAATCTCTCTGAATCATACCTGAATGCTTGCCTGCAGTGCCGCATACAAGGGGACGCGTCGGCTCTGGCTGTGTTGATTCACGTTGATTGTCTCGGTGACCTGAATCTCTCGTCGAGTCTCTGATGACGTCGGTGACGCATTGATATTATGGCCTCTGCAAGAATCCATATTTGGCAGATTCACCCCTTTGTTGTGTCGACAACCAAATAATGTCAGCCGCCGTCCTGGTGTATATAAACTAAACTCCCTCCGTCCTGTTTCACTCCTTCATCCGCTCTTCCTTCTTTTATTTTATCTTCACAGCACTTACCTTGCGCGAGCTCATGCCAACGTTTGAGCAAGGTATGTGGCGTGCGACTCAGAGGTCATCCTACCGACACTCTTGTCCACTAGCAGACCTTAAATCTTGCCGCCGAATGCCACATTGTACGTTTCTTGCTCATAGTGCATCATGTGTGTCACACGACTAACATTCTCTTGATTGCGCCCAGGTATGACGGCGAGCTTACACTGGACACTGCAGGTATGTCCCCTTCTCGCCGCCTTCTCACGTGTCTACTGACTGACATCGACCATGCCCAGGTTGCGGCAACGAGATTTACGGTTCGATGACGATCGATAAAATCAATGTTCTGACCTTCGCGAGCGTCGTTCGCGGTGTGGACGGCACAGGTGTCCTCTGACCCTCAGCTCAACTGGTCAATTCGCCGAGGCTCTCAGTGGTCGACTACTCTCCACCCTGTGTCTTCTCAGCATCTACCCAGTCTAATCGCTGGTCCGTATTGTGGTTTAGGTACCCCTGCAAACGTCAATCCAACACTCTTGTAGCTCCGTAAGCTCGGGCGCGAGATGAGGGGGTATGCTCCATGTTCATCTTCTGCCTCCACCCTGCCACTTACATTGTGCCATCTTCAGGGCATCTACGGTCGCTATCGTCCACGCCGGGAACTTGTGGATGGCTCGGGATGATGGAACTTGGGTCCCCTGTTCTTTAAACCGAGGACGCCTACCGAGTAGCTCAATCTTTTGGTTGGGTTGAGGCTGCAGAAGTTTGGCTGACGTTCTACCCCATTCGCCGATTATCCTCAGTGACGGCTGGGGTCTGGCAGCGGGCTTCCACGCTTCATGTATGTCTTTTTCTCGCCTCCTTCTTGCCTGCCTACTAACCGACGTCTATCACGCCCAGGTTTGATGCACGCCTTAAATCTTCAAGTTGCCGCCAGACACCACATGGTACGTGCCTTGCTCATAGTGCTTACAGTATCCCGACGACTAACATTCTATTGACATGCGTGAGTGGTGAAAAATCCAATATATGACGTGAAAAGGCCTGAAACGTTGGTTTGTTCCCGACAGCGGATTCGAGCTGGCATTGACCTTGCTTCAGGTGGAAATCTGCTGGCATTGTAGATATTGTTCGTTCGAAACGGTGGATAGGTTCTTCCTAAACCGTAAATAACAATGTTCAGCACAATAAAGCAAGCCATCTTCACGTACAATGCGGTCTTCCTTTGTCCTCGCCGTTGTTGCTGCTTTGACAGCAAGTTCAACAATATCTGCTGACAATGACTGTCCTTGGTTGTGCCTGTTCCAAAAGGACTGCCGGTGTTTAACCACATGACTCATCGGCGTGGTAGTTCTTCGAGTGCGTTTCATGGTTGTCTCACTCGCAAGTCATGAAGCGGACTACACAACATAAATCTTAGTTCAGTTCTTCCTGCCTAAGTTTGAGGGGGCAGAGTCCCACTAGTAATATAGAGTCCGCAATTTTTTCGAGTGTGGTTATGAGTTACTTGAAGGTGTGGGATACGGATTGGAGGCTGAGCTCATTGACGGCCAAACCATATCTTCAAGGTGGCTGAAATGCAGAAAATCATCCATCTGGCAGCCAGCTGTCTAAACGATAGGTTCAGAAAGGCTTAAACTTGATCCTGGGATCACATTCCAGCCGTGTATCTGCCGTCTGAAATTTCCGACAACACACAGTGATTGGTTTGTGCCTGACAGCGAATTGGAGCTGGCATCGCAGATATCATCCGTTGGAAAGGGTGGATAGGTTCTTCCTAATCCACAATGTTCAGCACATAAAAGCAAGCAATCTTCCTACTATCCCCTTTAGATTTACTTGATCCCATATCACATCTTCATCAACAATGCGTTTTTCCTTTGTCCTCGCCGTTGTCGCTGCTTTGACAGCAACAAGATCTGTAGCATCAATACCTGCCAGTGACCCGGACAATGACTGTCCTTTGTTGTGCCTGAATTTTAATGACTGCAAGCACTGCTATGACTCGAATGTATGCGTGAGTATGAATAATTTGCGTCCTGTGTTTAACCACATGACTCACCGGTGTGGTAGTTCCTCTTCGGATGCGCTACATGGGCCTAGCCTGATGCATGTCACCACACTTTGAGAGGTTATTTAGGTTGGGGAAGATGTTAAGTAATGGGCGAATTTTCGCGAGATAATGAAGAGATAACACAGCGGCGGTTTCTGAGTTTTGCCTCAGGCAAGATTTTAATCAAAATGAGAATGAAAAATTAGCCATTTGTACTTTGAATTTTATCACTGGGACCAAGAGGTGTGCATTCGGCGAATTCCGAACATGGGCTCCTACCAGCACCTACTACCCAATCGGTGTCTGGGGTCCATATTTCAGCCACTTTGGAGAAAACGTCACTCTTACTCGAGTGCTCGCCTGATTCTTTGCACAGCGACCACAAAACTCAACGAAATCTTTCCGTTCCTTGACTAAGTAGTATCATAGTAGTACATAGAATACCCCTAGATAATTCATTTGAATATACATTTGCTGTGAGTAGCACACCAAGAGACACAAGTTGTGAAGCAATACCATCAAGGATTTCTAAATTGAGCTATGATGCAAATGATCGAGTCACCATGTTTTACATCATATAGCGTGTCCTGCTTGATATGCATCTCTCTTCTTGCCCACTCCATCACTCTCATTATACCTGTACACCACAATTTTCGATACCTGGACTCTTATGACTTCAATGGATTATACCACGCATGATAGACAGGCTTACTTTACGTCCCAGGACTTCAAACACTGCCTTACTTACAACGAGGCACAGTTCAATTAAGATAATGATCCTGCACCCAGCCAATGCCCTGGTGTGGGTGAGGAAAATAGACTCTGGGGTGATTCAGATGTCTAACAAGGGTGCGAGGCAAATACTTGTCCCAAGGGGATTGCTACTGGGTAGCAAGTCCTCAAGTAAGTGCGAGGAAAGCAAAGACTAGACTCTGTCTAGCGACCAGAAGGGTTCCGGTCCTTACTAGGACTGGGAACGCACTGATGCAGAAGGTATGCGACAAGCGGAACAAAGCACGCAATGAACGGAACAAGCACACAACAAGCGGAACTAATGTGCAACAAGCGGAACTAATGTGCAACAAGTGGAACTAACGCACAACAAGTGGAACAAACAGAATTAACAGAGGGAAAAGGAAACTATGAGCATGTACGAGGGAGATTGGGTGAAGTCAGACCAGGCTTGTGTCTGGTACTTGCTCCAAGTTGTTGGATCCTGTCATATACCAGATCCGACTGCTCCGATACTGATATCTGCCCCGCTTTCCAACCCCCTCTGCCCCATCCATCCTCTGCTCCACTCTATCACAAAACCCACATTCCGCCCTACGCTTCCGCTCAACCGCTCAACCGGTCCCCTTCCATAAACCTCTCCATTCAACTGGATCCCTTTCCCCTTTTAGACATATACTTTCCCCTTTGGTACATAAACTCTTACTTCCGGATCACCGGTAATTCCTATTACCACCCAATTGCTGATCCAACATGTACATATTGATATCCGCTCCGACTTATGTCTTCGCCTATGTAAAGTACTTACAAATTATATCCTTGGTACATAGCTTTACTACATAGTTATCCTGATCACTGCCTCACATAGAAGTATATAACATATCCTGTACTTAGATATTTTCCCTTAGTCTTGATATTACTTGTCTTCTCGCAGTTACATCTTGTGAGAATTCTCAGTAGGACCTTGCCTCCTCTGGACACAAGTCTCAACTTGTCGTCACCTCCGACCCTCTGATCCCCCGCTCTGACTTAGAGCCATGCTCTAAGTCTTTTCCATATACTCCGCCCCTATCCAATATTCTCCCTTGTCCCTCTGCATCATCCTCCGCCTTCTCCGCCTCTGCCAAACATTCCCCCTACTCCTATTCCCCCTCCACATCAACCCCCGTCTTCTCCGCTCCACTCCTAGTCGGCCCGCCGCTAGCAGCTCTTACTTCCCGACCCTCAAAGTGGACCAAAGCGGTCCATTTGTCCTATCGTCAGACAACGTCGGACCCGCTCCAAATTCGGGGCACATACTCGGCTAAGGGCGCAGCGCAAGAGCTGAAGCCAAGCCCCGACCCCTCTGCCTCTTGAGCTGGCACGGTACCTAACAGATCCAATGTCAGGTGTTTTGAGCGGAACTCATGGATGCAGGAGTGTTGCAATGAGATCAGGAATAGATTTGGGAAGATTTTTTAAACAGTGGGTGGAGTACTGGGAAGTACTCTGTAAGTGGAAGTGGAGTTGAGTCTATCAAAAGGTAAAAAAACTAAGATCCCATCTATTGCTATCTATATAGGAAGGGGTTCTGGAAAGCGCTATGCTACAACCAGGTGAGGCTGTGAAATAAGGAACCAGTTCCAAGTAGCAGAAGGATCCATATAAGTATCATAACACATGTGAAATGAGATAGCAACATGTCAGTAACATGGGGAACGTAGCGGGTACTCACCAGTGAGGATGGAAGGATGGAGATGGGACAGGAGAGGACATTCTGAAGGCTAAAGGGATATGATGTGCATGGTGTGTGGTTGTTCCGCTTGGTTCCATGGTGTTCCGCTTAGTTCTGTGTAGCAGATGGGTCAGATAAGACGCGGATGGGTAGCAGAACACATGGAAAGATGCTGGTAAGACTTGGGAATTATACAGGATACTGTTAAGACCATGCTCAGGGGTAAGGCTGAGTCTGAGGGGCTTGGCTTCAGCTCATACACTGCGTCCCTTACCTGAGTACATGCCCCTAATTTCAGATTGTAGTCCAACTCAAGTTATATGAGTTTTGACAGTACGTCAGAGTGGAGGTCCTCTGAAGGAGGGCCGACGGACTACTAGATAAGCGCGGGAACATTGGGCGGAGGTTGGTCCGCCCAACAGGGGAGAGTCAGAGGGCTACTGCAGACGGAGCTAACAGTAGGAGTGGAGTGGAGGAGACTGCTCGGATGAAGTCTGAAGCAGAATGGAAACACAGAGGACAGAGGTATGAGAGTACTAGTCGTAAGTCCGACGCGTGGGAAAGGCGGCGGAGGTGTGGGAAGTCAGATGAGCGGAGGAGGTGGCCGACCTAGGGAGTCAATCCCCTAGGCCAGCAAACAGGAGTTGTCAAGGGGTTTGCCCAAGAACAAGGACAAGAGAGCAGGGCTTAGAAAAGGTAATATTCAGACTGAGTATCTACAAACAAATGTACATATTTTTATATACTCTAAGTGATGAGCATAGCATAGGGTAGGGATATGGTGTTGGAGGAAATAGGGGTAGTGTCGGAGGAGCGGAGCAGAGTCGGGCGGAGGTAGCAGGGCTAGTCCTACTGAGATGCACTTCGTGCATTGTTGGAGAAGGAGGGGTGGAGCGGACAGGGAAACAGGGGGTCGAACCAATAGTAGGGATGTCTATGAATGGTGTTGGGAGTGGCTGAATCAGGTATATGACAGATATGGGCCTACAGTGGGGACGTTCCCCACACCGGTTCTTCCCTTTACACTGCTTATCAGCTTAAAGCTTGCTTAGATTCTTATCTGGAATCACACCCATCTCCACATTCCTCACCACCATCGCCTCATAATTTTGCATCTGGCTGTCATGAATGTTACCAACTGCATCTAAATTTCGATTATCGAACCCTAAGTCACCTTATCCGATAAGATTAGATTAGATAGATCCCTGATAAGATAAGATGGATAACCGATTAACGATCACTATCTTTACATCACATCTATACTACATCAACGTCATCCATCTATATCCGTAACCCTAGACATACGAACTCATTACATCCTTAGAAGTCCTACGATTAGGCAACGGGTTACATCATAAGCATCTACATGCCTCTATGATCGAACCATAACCGAGAGTCCTTTACGAGCTATCTCTCGAAGAGTCATCATTCCTTCACATCGCACACCTTCACTTCTCATGACACGTTAAGAGTTACCTCTGTCATTCACCGAACCCCTTACATTAGAACCTGTTGCACAGTCACAGCTAAACCCTGAACCCCTATCACAGAAGCATCGCTCATAGAGAAGCATGTTCATTACCGAAGACCCTGGAGAACCTTTAGATCCGATCGTACCCGATACATCTCCAGATCCTATCTAGATCCTCAGATCTAGATCCAAGATCCCATCTCTTATCGAGATCCTAATCACTGCTCGAGACTTCTTATCACAGAACTCTCTCACACCTTTCTTAATCTCTGTCTACCCTGAATAGAAGCAGCCCCTGAGAACCCTGCTTAATCACCGATACCCCTAGCCCTAAGAACCTCTATGAACCTTTTCCCCTTTCTCCTTGTAGTTGATTGGTTGATAAGACGCCCTATACCCTAGGTGCAATGTTATGACCGAATATAGTTATATCACAACCTTTCATACTCAGATATCTCCGCTTAGAGAGTAGTATATAGTTTAGGTCATAGTCAGTAGTACTCCTTAGACTTAACCTCCTCGTTTCTACGTCATCGTAGGGCCTAGACGTTCCCTCTCAATTCTATCCTTGCTTTACTCTCTTCAGACTGAGTCCTGTGGTGTGATCTAGACTCCAGACACCTACTAGTTAGGTTAAGGGACGCTGGTCATAACACTGGCAGTCATTCCAACTCGTTACCATCTCTCAACTCAAATGAAAAGTAATGTCTCATTGAAAAAGGCACCTGTGACGCATACCTCCACTCTATCAGTACAGTGAACTTAACACTTGACTGTCTGACTCCAAGTCTTGGGAGTTGCAGTGCCCTGACAAAGGCTGTTGGGTCAAAACAGGGATCCACAATCACATTAACCTCACAAGCTGGGGCCAATTCATGCCCTTAGAAAAACATTTTGGATCACGTGTTTGTATTTCTCAAAAGTCTCTTCAAAATCAGGCTGTGTGCAACTCTCACGCAACTCTTATCACCATGGTTCTTCCACCTAAATGCCCCCAGAATAACTTGTAAGCTTATTTTACATATGATGGTTGTTTTCTGATGGTGTATAGCACTGACACTGCATCTTTGAGACTCACACTTGTTGCATCTACTTCTTGTTGTATTGGTCTGGCTATGATGGACTGGCCCACGCTGCCTGGAGTGCCTCCTGAGGCAAATTTTCCTTGGTTGTGCACTCGGGATGGACTGGATAAGCTTCCATTCAATGTCAACCTTGTTGATGGTGTCCTTTACGCATGCTCACCAAACTGCACTCAGGCCACTGACAATGACTCCCCTTGCATCCTATGTCAGCAACTTTGATCATGTGTTCATTCACTTGCAAACCTTGCTAGAGAATGCAAAAATCATACCCGTCATAGTGTGCTTACATCAATTCAGCTTCTTGATGTGATCAATGAGCACAATGTCAACTTGAACAGTGTTAAATTACAGGTACACAGTTTTCTTTCTCAGTTTCCATCTCTCACATCATTTTAGAGTCTCAATGATGCTCGCAAGATCAAACATATGCTATCTGTTATAGAGGAACATTTGTCTCTGGTCATGGCACTCCCACAATGTGATGTGCCATGGCTCCGTAATCTGCTCCAAACAGTGCTTCATAACAGCACTAGTGTTTGTACAATTCTTCGACTAATTGAGGATGCTCTTGAGCGGGGTTATCGACCATGAACCTGTGGTAAGGAGGGTTATGATCTCACCTTTCTCATACTCCGTCTGGGGGGACACAACCTCCTATATGCACTCATCCAGCGCCTTTCACTACCATCTTTATGAACTCTTGGTCAACACACTTCTTTTGTTAAGATTGCTCCTATCATTGGCCAAATCACAATGGGTGTCATCCAACACAACATTGTGGCTGTTGTTCTAGCCCCATGGGTGCAAGCAGGTCTCAATACCCTTCGTGGCATGAGCTTTCTCATAGATGAGATGACACTTGAGGAAGCCGCTGGTTATTTATCGCAGTCTAATTTCATTGGTGGCCTATGCTGGACACATTCCCATCTTGTCAACACCACTCTCAACAACTACCAATCAGCTCTCAGTGTTTCTGACGCGCTCAAATCAGGCAAAGTTCATCTTGGCAAGGAACTAACAGTTGCTGGTGCTCATGTGTTCAGTGAAGATGGAATCTATTCCATACTTGCAGTGCCAACATGCAAGTCTGAGAACTTCACTCACATGGAGTTCATATTTGAGTTCGGGGGTTCACATCTGTCAACAAGAAGGTGGATGTTGATGAAGTCTTGAATATCCTTCATGACAAACATTTTGTTACTGGTAGCTTGTTTCTCACCCTCATCCGTACTCAATGCAAGGTCCTTTCACTTGCACTTGCTTGTGCAACATCAATATCAGAAAATGGTTTGTTTCATGGAAGAATTAATACTGCAACATTGGTGTCTCCATGGAGTAATGTGAAGGTAGTTGGGGAGATGATGGTCCTCCTTCCTTCAATCAATTCCACTCCCAAATCATCTACCTTATGGGTCTGGAATGGCGGGTACCTCAAAACCACTTCGCCCATTCTAGGAACAAATTCTGTCACCCAATGGGTTGTCACATTAAGCAACCCAGGCCATCTTCTTGAACTTGCCAACCCCTGTGTTGTCAACGCGCTTGAACATCTCACACCAGACCAAGCATCTGAAGTCAACTCAAAGGGATTGAGTTGGGTGCTGAGTAATGACAGGCTGGAAGCTGCAGCTGCTTCAGTCTGGATGAAGATAGTTGAATCAAAGGTTCCAATAAACTCAATTGTAGCACTCAGCAGCGAGAGCTCCATGTTCCTGTACAAAGATCTTAATGGTAAGTCTCACAGTGGCATCCCAGCAGTACATCATTTTAATGATGACATTCTTTTACTTACAGGCTCAGATGCTCTTGTTTGTGTGGCTGGAACTACCATGCTGGCAGCCTCAGGACGTGGAAAGGGAGTGGCAAGTGCTTGCCCTCTATGCAGCGAGGCAACAAAAGATCTGCATTCACATATGGGCGGCCACATCCTTCGTGCTGCCCGCAGAGTTCCTGAAAATCTCACAACAGCTGTTTCAGGTCCACAGCCATGTGGCTTTTGCGGTCGTTCTGGTGTCGCCAAGTATGCAGTTACCTTCAAGGAATCTGGATGTTCAGTTGCTTGGGAATCACAATGCCCACACAAGGAGAATTTCCAGTACAGCAACGCTAACAAAGGCTCCGACAACCACCCGTGTTGCAATGTTCCTGTTGTCTGCAAGCTTTGTGCACATCAAAACCGTCAGACAGACTGGAGGCCAGCAATTTGGAGGTACAACCTTGAGGCCCACATGAATGAGCATCACCCAGAGTACGCACACCCTGGAAAATCTCATAGTGGCCTTCCTCTTCCTACCAATATGTTTGACACTATGATGCTTACTCCCATCAAACCAACAAGGTTGGGTGTTCTGCCTTGACCTCTATTCACCCTAACTGTCCCAAATTCAGAGAAGGAGAATATCCCAGCCAGTGTGAGTGGTTAAAAGCACAAGGGTGATGCTCAAACATTTTCTGCTGCTGCTTCTTTGAAGAGGGCCCAGCGTGCTTAGCCTTAGATTTATTTTCCATGCTGCCCTTCCTTCCTACTACTTACATGCATTACCCCTCACAACTCTTACAACTTACAGGCTCTGTTTTTGCAACATTTTTGTCATGTTTTCATTATGCTTTTGCTATGTCTAGCATGCGTGCTCTCGCATCTCATATGTATTGTAGCAGTTTTCCAGGTCCTTGGTTCCTCAATTGTGTTCAATCATTTTGCATTTCTAAGTGACAAAACATAAATAAGTAAGGATATTTGTGCCATGAAATTTGACAGTCACGGTACTAGTACCACCCACAGAATTTCAACATGTCAGTGTCTTGATTCTTTGTATCACACACCTCTTATTGGGAAGTGATCAGTATCAAGTCGATCAATCAAGTCAAGTAATCAATTGATCAACAGGTTTAACTACAACTCACCAACATATCCACACTTGCTCAAGGCACAGCAGACTATGTACTCTCCTGTACGTGGTCCCCATTTTAATATTACTATTGCTGCCTCATGATGGTCATTGGGATTGTGGTCATCCAATATGAATGCACATAGACAGTGAGGTCCTTGGAACTGGTGAGATTTTTGATATGCTACAAGGTCAGAAGGGATGACACGCACTCCATTGTCATCAATTGGCCTGGACCCAAGGAATAGGTAAGATGTTCAATATAATCCTTTACTATTTGGCTAACGCACCAATACCATACAACCAGCATTTCTCCAGTCTTGCTGTCTCCTAGTTCAAGCATAACATTTATACTATTGCTGACTTGAGTGACAAGCTTTGCTCACTGACACTTATGAAGTTCATCAGCAGTTGAAATGCTGAACTGTACATGATCAGGTGTCATATATGCCAGGCGGATCAGACTTGTGTAGAATCTGTTGCACAGTCCTTAGGCTACTGATCTTTTATACTATTTAATGTGCTAGCCTACTAGGTCCAGGTTTATATTGTTTAGCACTTGTTAAGACCGTGCTCAGGGGTAAGGCAGAGTCCAAGGGGCTTGGCTTCAGCTCATGTGCTGTGCCCCTTACCCAAGTACGTGCCCCTAATTTTGGATTGTAGTCCAACTCAAATTCTATGAGCTCTGACAGGACGTCAGAGTGGAGGTCCTCCGAAGGAGGACCAATGGACTACTAGATGAGCATGGGAATGTCGGATGGAGGTTGGTCCACCCGACAGGAGAGAGGTGGAGGACTACTGCAGTCGGAGCTAACAGTAGAAGTGGAGCAGATAGGACTGCTTGTGCGAAGTCTGAAGCAGAGTGGAGATGGAGAGGACAGATGTATGAGAGTATTGGCCACAAGTCCGAGGTGCGGGAAAGGCGGCTGAGGCGTGGAAAATCAGACGAGCGAAGAAGGCGGCTGACCTAGGGAGTCAATCCCCTAAGCCAGCAGATAGAAGTTGTCAAGGGTAATGCCCAAGAACAAGAACAAGAGAGCAAGGCTTAGAAAAGGTAATATTCAGACTAAAGATCTACAGACAGATGTACATATGTTTATATACTCTAAGTAAGTAGCATAGCATAGCATAGCAGAAGGCTATGTGCTGAGTGTATGGAATTACTAGAAAGATGACTGAGACATATGAGAAAGGGGCTCGGAGAACAGTATGTATCCAACAGATCAATAATCATTTGGGTATAGGGATTACTGGTGATCTGAAAGGAGGAACTATGATACTAAAAGGAGATAGGACCAGTTGAGTGGTTCCTAGTCTAGAAGTGGACTGGTGAAGCGGTCGGGCGGACCAATAGTTGGGTGGAGTGACATGAGAGAAATTGAAGGAACCCCATGGGTCGGAAAAGTGGAGATGGTGGAGGGAGTAGGAGTAGGATTAGGCAGACCAATAGGGCGGAGGAGCAGAGCTCCAGATAGGGTCGGATGGTAGGAGTAGTGTTGGAGGAGTGGAGCAGAGTTGGGCAGAGGTAGCAGGGCTAGTCCTGCTGAGATGCACTTTGTGCATTTGTTGGAGAAGGAGGGATGGAGCGGATGGGGAAATAGGGGGTCAGACCAGCAGTAGGGACATCTATGAATAATATTGGGAGTGGTTGAATCCGGTATATGACAGCACTACCTCATCATGAAGATGATTATCCAGCGAGTCATTGGGGCATCATTTTGGCACAGTTACTGATGTGTGCCATCATACTTCCCAATTGAAGCTTCTAAGTGGGTTCTGCTTACTGCCACTGTCAGGGTTATCCAAGTCCTCATGGTTTGATATGATGTTTTCAACAGTATTTTGATACATGTGTGCCATTTTATTTCCTAATTGAAATTCCTGTGTGAGTTCCATGGACTTACTATGTTGGACCAATTAGTACTACCAGTAAGCACTTAAGCATCCAACCCATTCAAGCAGACTAATGCCCATTGGACTAAGGTGTTTCCGTCACCTCAGACCTAAAAGTAATGGACAAATCATTGGCATCCTCCTCCTATGAGATCCCAGCAGGATATTCAACCATTTGTAGGTGCAGAAGAAGCTTCACTCAGCTAAATGCATGTGCAAATCATCAGTGGATGTAAAAAGAGGAAGAAATACCTTTCAAGTGTGCTAGCGAAGGCAAAGGAGGTGTGGACTACAAGGAAAAGACCACATAGAGAAGATGAATGTGATGAGTTAGCTCTGAGTCTGCCTCCAACCCAGTATGACTTGGATACCACAGCTCCAAGTCAGACTTTGTCCATTAGTCCTGAGCCAGTTGCTGTTGATGGAGTGGAATGAAATTCATGGTCAAGATTGGACCTTGCAGTTGCAGGTGCAGATGATATTGAAATTGAATGCCATGTGAGTGTCATAGTGAATATCAACAATATTATGATTGACTGGAAAATCAGCATGGTCTTTTAGGATGGGTCTGGTCCTTCAGAATCATCACTTGGGGTTGATGATTCAGAGTCGCTTGCTCAGCATCACCCCCAATGCCTCAATCACTATCTTCCTGCATGGTTTCGAGACATTCTTCCTCAACCACCGCCCCCACACATGGCCAAGTCAACTCTGTCAACCACCACAGATCCCCCACCCACCTTGGATAGACATTTACTGCTGTCACACACCCTTCACTTCTTTCTCACACTTCCCAACACTTTTGGACTTTCACATCGATAATATGGCAATCAACTGCCAACTCATGACCCAGAGGAGGTCACAACTTTGGAGAATGTCACTCTCACCGTCGGACCAAGTCGATTGGGATCTTGGCACCTCTGCTTGTGCAATGCAGCAGACCGGCAGGGAAGACATGAACCCTTTCTATCCATATCCAAATAAGTTGTTGTTTCTCCTGGGCAACTGGTTTTGGAACAGTGGTCTCCAGAAGTCCCAAAAAATCTTCAGGGAACTATTACAGATATTGGTGATGCTCAGTTTCGGCCAGAAGATATATCTGCTACGCAGTGGAACTTAATCAATGATAAACTTGGATCTAGTGCTGAAGATGCAGGAGGGCATGTTATGCCATTCAAAGGTGCTGGGTGGAATAAAACTGCAATTAATATAAAGATACCTATTCATAAATGTGCAGATAACCCTGGCATTCATAACTACCTGACCACAGATTTTTTTCACCGATCACTTGTATCCGTCATTCGCGAGAAAATCAAAAATCAAAAACACAACGAAATATTCCACTATCACCCATACAAACTGCTTTGGAATGGTGGACCATTGAAGAAACCCATCTGTGTTCATGGCAAACTGTCATATACCTGATCCAACCGCTCCGATATTAATATCTGCTCCGCTTTCTGACCACCTCTGCTCCATCCATCCTCCACTCCATCCAATCACAATCTGCATCCGCCCCTACGCTTCCACTCGACCGCCCCGACCGGTCACCTTCTAGAACATCTCCACTCAACTGGAACTTCTTTCCCCTTTTAGATATATACTTTCCCCTTCAGTACATAGACCCTTACTTCTGGATCACCGGTAATTCCTCTTACCGCTTGATCACTGATCTGACGCATACATATTGATATCCACTCCGACTTATGTCTTCACCTGTGTAAGTACTTACAAATTATATCCTTGGTACACAGCTTTACAACATAGTTATCCTGATCACTGCCTCATACTTAGAAGTATATAACATATCCTGTACTTAGATATTTTCCCCAGTCTTAATATTACTTGTCTTCTTGCAGTTACTACTTGTGAGAATTCTCAGTAGGACCTTGCCTCCTCCGGACACAAGTTTCATCTTGTTGTCACCTCCGACTCTCCGCTCTGACTTAGAGCCGTGCTCTAAGTCTTCTCCTTACTTCTCTGCCCCTATCAAGTATTCCCCCTGCTCCTATCCACCCTCCACACTATCCTCCACCTTCTCCACTCCACTCCTAGTTGGCCCGCCGCTAGTAGCACTTACCTCCTGACCCTCAAAGTGGACCTAAGTGGTCTACTCATCCTACCGTCAGACAACATCAGACCCACTCCAAATTCGGGGCACATACTCAGCTAAGGGTGCAGCACAAGAGCTGAAGCCAAGCCCTGACCCCTCCCCTTCTTGAGCTGGCACAGTACCTAACAGCAAACTATATACCTCTGAGGCCTTCATTCAGGCGCATCGTGAACTCCAAGAGTCCCAACCTGAGCCTGGTTGTCAGCTAGAGCGGGTCATTGTTGCTCTCATGTTTTGGTCGGACTCAACTCATCTGACCTCTTTCGGTAATTCAAAACTCTGGCCCTGTTATATGTTTTTTTGGGAATGAGTTGAAGTATAGAAGGTGTAAACCTTCTTGTCGTCTATGCAATCATGTTGCCTACTTCAACCATGTATGTACCCATATACTCTCCAGTCCTTATCATACTCATGCATACATTGCCTTCAAGCTTCCAGATAACTTCAAGGATTTCGCTACAAAGCACTTTGGTGGCAAAAGCCCTGGTGCTGACTTTATGGCACATTGCCACAGAGAATTGTTTCATGAACAATGGAAGATCATGCTGGATTACAAGTTTGTATAAGCATGTAAACATGGAATTGTGATACATTGTTGTGATGGGATTGAACTAGGCAACTGCATGGGTAAACCCTCAGGTCATACCTGCACCCGTACCTGGGAATATACCCACACCCACATGGGGGGTATGGGTATCATAGCAGGTATTGCATATGGACACCCAGGGTACTACCCATCAAGGGTATACCCGTGGGTCTTGCATAGATGTAGTACAGTACAAGTAAAATTTTGACCAATGTATTCTACAACTCAATAGCATCCCACTGCCTCACATTGCATGAGACCAGATCTACAATGAAGATGATCTGCGTGCACCAGTTATCATTGTAATCATACCTAGACAAGTGCAGACACCTGCAGATGAGCACAGGCAAGCCCAGACACGTTCAAGCGAGTGCAGGCAAGCCCAGATGAATGCAGATGAGTCCAGGCAAGTTAAAACAAGTGCAGGTGAGCCTAGATGAATGCAGATGGGTCCAAATGAGTACAGGCAAGTGAAAATGAGTGCAGGCGAACCCAGATGAATGCAGACAGGTATAGGCGAGTTCAAATGAGTACAGGCAAGCACAAATGAGTGCAGGCAAGTCCAGATGAATGCAGACAAGTCAAGAGGAGTGAAAAGAAGATACAGATAAGTTCAAGTGAGTACAGGCAAGCCCAGATGAATGTAGACAAGTGCAGGCAAGTCTAGATGAATGAACTTGAAGGCAAGTGTGAGAAATTAAAAACAAGTAGTACAAAGATATGAATCAAAACACACCTGTATTAGTACAGTGTCACCAGCACTGTTCTCTATAAACTTTCACAGGCCTCATGGTACATACAAATCTTGAACTTGAGATGGACAATGGATTTTAATGAGCAAACAATGACTTTCCAGCTTCCTGGGATAACAGCTATGACCAAATTTGGTAATGGTCACCCATGGTACCAAAACCCACACCATGGGTATGGGTACACTAGCACTGGACCCGTACCCGTGCAGTTGCCTAGATTGAACATTGCTTTTACCCCCAGATCTTCACCTATTCTGCTGACTATCTGGAGAAGTAAGTCAATATTCAATGTAGAGTGTCAATTGACTAAGTTTTCTGCCCACCCATTATTAGGGCATTGCTAGCTATGATATGAACTATGGGTGGATGTCCATGCCCTCAATGCCTTATCCCAAAATCCCGTGTTCAGAATATAGGCATGTCACTCAACATGAAACAATGCCAGTTGCTTGCATGTATAGATGACAATGCGCAGCAAAATCAAGTCACCATCTCCTGTTCACACATTTACAATCATGGTTATGGTGTTTGTAGCAACATTGTTGAAAACCTACTGAAAGAGCACTCATTAGTGCCAACCTCTATAATACATTCACATTGCTGTTGAATCCTGCACTTATATTGACCATGATCTTTCAAAATGCGTTTTCAGAGAGACTTGGATGCCTTTGTTTCAATCTATTCATCATGCTGGTCATAGACCTCATGCATGAATTTGAACTTGGTGTCTGGAAAGCACTGTTCACCCACCTAATATGCATCCTCAGTGCTTGTTAGGTACCATGCCAGCTCAAGAAGCGGAGGGGTTGGGGCTTGGCTTCAGCTCTTGCGCTGCGCCCTTAGCCGAGTACGTGCCCTGAATTCGGAGCGGGTCCGACGTTGTCTGACGATAGGACGAGTGGACCGCTTAGGTCCGCTTTGAGGGT
This sequence comes from Suillus paluster, assembly GCF_016628075.1. NCBI lineage: Eukaryota > Fungi > Basidiomycota > Agaricomycetes > Boletales > Suillaceae > Suillus > Suillus paluster. The sequence continues at coordinate 227,465 of NW_024537620.1, forward strand.
TGAGAGGTAAGTGCTACTAACGGTGGGCCAACTAGGAGCAGAGCAGAGGAGGTGGAGGATAATGTGGAGGGTGGAAAGGAGCAGGGGGAATACTTGATAGGAGCGGGGAAGGTGGAGAATAGTGCAGAGGGCGGAAAGGAGCAGGGGGAATACTTGATAGGGGAGTGGAAGTAAGGAGAAGACTTAGAGCACGGCTCTAAGTTGGAGCAGAGGGTTAGAGGTGACAACAAGATGAAACTTGTGTCCAGAGGAGTGTTAAGGTCGTGCTCAAGGGGGAGGTTACTCAAAGGGCTTCGGCTTCAGCTCATGCGCTGCACCCCTTACCCGAGTACATGCCCTTAATTTCTGGTGGGCAGAGGGGAAGTCTGATGGAAGTCCAGGGAGTTCTGGAGGACAAATGTTGGTGGAGTTCGGCGGAACTCCAGAAGACTATGTGGGGACGGAGTAAGGCTACTATGGAAGTCCAGAGTAGAAACAGAACAGAGGTTAGACTACCCTAAGGTAGAGCCGGAGGATTAGTCCTAAGGTTTAACCCCTAAGACTCAGAGGTGGACAAGAGATGAGACTCAAGTCTGGAGATTGCAGGAATGAGCAGAACTAAGATAGAGAGTTGGAGGTATAGTCAAAGGAGTCAATCCTAAGACTTGAAGATTGACAAGAGACAAGCTCAAGTCCGGAGGTACAGGAATGAGCAGGAACTAAGGTGATATTCAAACTGAGGAGTTCCAGAGTATTACAGGGGTTTATATACTGTAGGTATCATGTAAGTAAATCAGTCAGCAAAGGTAAGGGCTATGTATGAAGCATGTGGAAAGTCTATTAGTAAGTGTAACAGATCAAAGCAGTGAAGTCAGAAATGAAGTAAGAATGGATGGATCAGTAAGCATAGTGGAATAGGACATAACCAGTAACTGGAGCAATAGCTAATCTAAAAGGAGTTAGGGGGTGAGTGTGGAGATGAAGGCGGAGTGCCAGGCGGAATAGCAGGATGGAGAACCGGACTTTAATGGAGTAGATCCGGAATTCTGGATCTGGAGGTACGGGATATGACAGCTTTCTATCTTCTGTTTTTCTTTGCATCTGGCATAACTAGTACTGGTGCAGATGTGAAATTGTCTTTCAGAGTTTTGAAAGCCTTCTCTTGCTTGTCTGTCCATTCCCATGGTACATCCTTCCTGATGAGTTCATTCATGGGTCTGGCAATGTTTGAGAATCCGAGAATGAATCAACAATAAAAGTTTGCAAATCCCATGAATCATTGAATATCTTTAACACAGGTAGGAGTCGGCCATTCTTGAACTCCTTTAACCTTGACTGGATCCATGGAAATGTGTCCATCCTTGATGATCAATCCAAGAAACTCTACTTCTTTTTTCTCAAAGGAACACTTTTCTGGTTTGAGGTAAAGATCATTGTCCTGTAACCTTTGCAATACTTTGCGCACCACCCTTCTATGTTTTTCTACATTGTTATTGGTGAAGACCAAGATGTCATCAATGTATACTACAATGACCTTTCCTTCCTTAAGATCTTGGAAGATCTGGTCCATCATAGTTTGAAAGGTAGCAGGGGAGTTCATCATGCCGAAGTACATTACGACTGGTTCGTGATGTCCAAAAGGGGTTCTGAAGGCAGCCTTCCACTGATCTCCTTCTTTCATCCTAATATTATTATAACCCCATCAAACATCCATCTTCAAAAAGAGTTTTGCACCAGAAAGATGATCAATAAGATCTTGAGAATGAGGGAGAGGGTATGCATTTCGGATGGTTTTCTTGTTCAACCTCCTATAGTCCATGATGGGTCTGAGCTTTCCATCTTTCTTGGCAACAAAGAAGAAAGGAGCTGCTACTGGAGATTCGGAATCTCTCAGTCGTCCTAGATCATATTCTTGTTTAAGCCATTTCTCACATGCTTCGTTTTCGACGGGTGAAAGGGGATATGCTTTCGCATTGGGAGGAAGATCGTTAGGGTCCTTAAGATCCACTTTGTGATCCCACTTCTTGGACTTGGGGAATCGAGTAGACTCTTCTTTGGAGAAGACCTTGAGATAATCATGGAGCCATTCTGGGACCATCTCTTCAATTGGCTTCTTTTCCTTCTTCTTTTCCTCCTGTTGAGCTAACTCTGATGCAACAGAGCTCTTATATCTGATCCACACATTCTGTGATGAATCCTCATCTTCAACTTCCTCTATTCTGACATGTCCTCGCGATTCATGCAACAAAGGTGAAGAGTTGAAGCTTGTCAACTGAATTTGATGATGGATAGAGGCTTCCTTGATATCCTCATCTTTGTCATCTTCTGTTGGTATTAACTCGGGCAACACCTCAAGGATCAAAGAGTTCGTGGCTCTTCGCTTCTTCACCTTGGTCTTTTTGTCCTTGACCTTGGCTTCTTGACATTTAACCGGACAACAGTCTAATGCCACCTTTCCCACATTCCAATCGATACTGGGATTGTGGTATCGTAGCCAATCTATTCCAACGATGACATCATCAGTTCCTAGATCTGTGATCAGAAAAGCTACTTCTTCCTCATGATCCCCTATCATGAGTTTCAAATCGGCATAGCTTTTAATTGGTCTGGCGGAATTTTTAGTTCCATCAATATTGCAGACCGGCAGTGCTCGCAACAACTGCTTGGTTTGGACTTGGTTCTTTTCTACAAACCTTTCGCTGATGAAGAGGTTTGTTGCTCTGCAGTCTACTAGAGCATTAATGGCTGCTTTCCTTTGTTTCCCTTCCAACGTAACTAGCAAGTAAAAATGCTCTCGTTTATTCCCAGAACAAACTTCTAATACTTCTGTAAACATAATTGCCGAGTCACCGAGAATGGAAAAACGATTCTTCTGATCTAAGTTTGCAGTCAACTTCGATCTATCTAAAAACCCTTCTTCTCTGGGTTGTACATGGTAGAGAGGCAAATCCTCTCATTGACGATGCGGTTAATATCTTCCAGTGTGAGCTTTTCACAGCTGGAACTTCTTCTTTGACAGTGTGGACAGCTGGTCCTTTGCCTTTGTCAATGGGTTTTCCTGTGCAATTATGAGCCATGTGCCCGTCTTCTCCACAATGATAGCACTTGAAATCTCTTCCCGGTTTTTTTTATTTATTTATTTAAATCCAAGTTTATGTCCTATTGAGAGCTAGACTCTATGGAGGACAAAACGGTCTAGTCTAAGGGGCCCCCAGTGCCCTGAATGCATCTCTGGGTGCGCGAATGCCCTAGTGTGGGGCTTGCCCCCACCAGTCCGCCGTTCCCGCCAGCCGTTTTAGACGTGCCACCCTTCGAAGATGAGATGACTTTAATGTGCATGCAGTAAGTACTTGAGCTATCATGTGGAACTGCTGAACGTGTACTTGGCTGCCGAGGCAGACTGGTACAGGAATCAGGTTGGGTGCAGTAGGTCTATATAGTGGAGAGCGGTCATGGATTGACGCTGATGGCTGCTCTCATTTCCTGCTGACTGATCCCAGTGGGATGAGGCGGATTCCGTGTAGTCGAGGTGAAGAGTGATGGTACAGTAGTACAGTTTAATTTATGGGAGAGATTGCTTCTGATACAGTGTGTTTGCTGTGGGAATAATACAAGGAGTTATCAGGCTGTCGGTTTACGAGGCATCGGAACTTCACCAAAGGTTGCTTTCATTCTTCCAGAAGTGTTGATGAATTGAACAAGGTGCGGAGTGGCATTGAGATCGGAGAGGAGGTATGGGATGGAGGTAGCTTTGCGACCCAAGGTGCCGGTGAGGACGTGGCATTCATGCCGATAGCGTGGGCATACTATGAGATAATGGTGGACTGTCTCGTCTATTCATGGGCAATGGGGACAGTGTGGGGATTCCACTTTTCCTATGTGGTTGAGGTGCTTGTTGAGAGGGGCATGGCCTGTGCGGAGTGACATGTAGAGGCCGGTGAGTTGTTTTGGAAATGAGGTGGTGAGCTTGATGAACGAGCGCTGCAGGAGTTTGGGGTCTATGCGGTTCATGCGAGTAAAACGGGGTGATTTCCTCCACATGCGTTGCCATCTGGCTTGGGTGTCCTTGCGGTGTACCTCCTTGAGTGCCGAGATGCTGAGGGGGAGAGCACTGAGGCGGAGATAGTGGGGTAGCTTGATGCGTGCGCTGTTGTTAACTCTACTTTCCGCAGCTAGTTTGGCGTGCTTGTCTGCTTCTTCGTTCCCGTGTACATCTGAGTGTCCCGGCACCCAATAGACCGTTGCTGCGAAATCTCAATGGTTCTTTGTGATCTTTTGCATCATTCTACGAAAACGATCTGCCAGATAAGACCCAGGATGTGAGTGAAAGCTCTCACCAGATTGGATGGATGCTTGGTTGTCCATTGAGATGGACAGGGGGAACATTAGGTCACGTTCGGTTGCTATCAGTTTCACCACCAATGTTAATCCTACTTCCTCCGCTTCGAATACGATGTGTTCATCCTCTGTTCCTAGATGATAACGTAGAGTTCTGGGTGCTTTGCCCATGCGGAAAAGTACTGCCGCAGCTCCTATCTTTCCTTTAAACCCAGATCCGTCACTGTATACCTGTACCGTGTCTTCTAATTTCTCATGTTCTTCTATTGCTGTCTTCTTATTCGCAGCGATGTGGACCGTCCATGGGTTCTTAGAGGATGGGGGTCGACGTGCTGGGATGAGGGTTTCAATTTTGTCAGGGACAATCGCGAAGCAGTGAGTGAGTCGGTGAAGAGATGTACGATGTGACGCCACATAACATTTTGCTGCCTTTTGTAGAGGATGGTATAGAGGGTGAGTGGCAGGGTGAGATGTGAGTCTGATGACTGCTTGGTGACATGAGTTTTGTAGGAGGAGGGTAGTGGGTAGGAGGTTGGTGTGTGTCTCGAGCATGTCCGTGGCGGTGGACTTGAGAGCTCTGGTTATGGCTAGAGCGGCCATTCGTTGGACTGTTGATAGGTGTTTCGCTACGCCGATGGACCCCCTTTGCAGGGTGTCCGAGCCATCACAGAAAGTTGGGGAGAACCAGAGATCTGCAGCATATAACATTTTCAGGATCACAACAGCCTGGTATAACTGATGCATCAGTCGCAACGGTAGACCTTTAGCGGTAGATGAAAGTCGACGTAGCTGAAAGACATATGAGGTACTGCGTGCAATGGCATTGTCTACTTGTGCTTTCCATCGTAATTCTTGGTCCATTATGACTCCGAGGAAACGATGCGTTGGAGTGGGTTGGATGATGGCTCCTTGAATATGCATGTTCGGTCTTGTTCTGTGTCTGTTCATAGAAAAGTCCATTAGTGCAAATTTGTTTGTCTCGAACCGGGGATTGTGAACTCTGGACCATTCATAGCCACCTCCTGGACATTCGAGCATGTCTGCTAGCATGATGTGGGTGGTCTCGAAGTCCCTGGCAATAGCTACAAACGCAGTGTTGTCGACGAATGCTAGAGTAAGTTCCTTGAGGGATTCGCGATTTTGGCGGGGGCTTTGCTATGTCGACCAGATCAGAGCTGTATATAATGTAGAGTATCATCGATAGTGGATCGCCTTGTCCTATTCCATTGGTGACAGGGAACCAATCTGACGTGTACCCATCAAATCATAACTGTGTTTGTCTGTTGGTTAGTACCTGTTCAGTGAAGTGAATGATGTTACCGGGGATGCACCGCATCTGCATGTTATGGAGTAAGTGTTTGGTCACTGCATTGGGGAAGGCACCTTCGATGTCGAGGAAGAGGACTGATGCGACTTTATGGGACTGCCATGTGTCTTTGATGGTTTCTTCTAGCAGATGGAGCGAGTCTGTGGTGGATCTGCCGGGGCGTCCTCCGAAGTGAGTATTTGGCAATAGCTGGTGGTGCTCCAATACATAGGTCAATTGTTCTGTTACTACCGCTGTCAGTAGTTTGCCAGTAGTGTTAAGAAGGGCTATGGGACAATACACTTTCAGGATTGCATAGTTGGGCTTGTCGGGTTTCCACAGGACGACTGTAGTGAAGCATCTCCAGGGCTGATAATAGGTGCAGTGGGAGAAGGCTGCATTAAAGAGGAATGTTAGATATGGGGTCAAGGTATTTGCGCATTCCTTGAAGACGATATTACATATGCTGTCTGGGCCTGGGGCCTTGTAGCCGCTGAGATTGGTTATCACGCATTTTATCTGGTCCGTTGTGATCGGGGGCAGCTGATCCACCGGATCTGGATATACGGCATCTGGGGGGACAGGATCAACTAGGGGGGGAGGGGGAAAGAATGACATAGCTATTATTCAGCTCTTCTCGTGGTTGGTTGTAGCCTCCAGGATGGTGCCATCTGGGTTCAGTGATAGAAGGGTAGGTACTCTCGTTTTCCCACCGTCCTTGGGTTCAGAGGATATGTACTTGTTTGCTGTCCATAAGTCGTTACCCTCAATGTCCTCTAACCATTCTAACCAATGCTGTTTCTTTGTAGACATGATCTCATCTGCGTAGTGGTTTTTGAGGACTTTGAGCTCCTCGTGACAAGTGTGCAGGGGTAATCCACGCATTTGGTAGGCTAGTTTGCTGAGTTGCTTGGTTTGGTTTTGTAGGTCGGTTAGGCGTCGAGTCCACCAGCACTTGGAGTGGGGGCAAGGCTTTGAGTAGGGTACACATGCGTCGATCGTGTCCATTATCGCCCGAGTGAGGTGTTGGGCGGCTTCCTGGAATTTGTCATTAGAGGCTAGGGTTGGGGGGGGGGGGGGGGGGGGGGGGGGGGGGGATGAGGAAATAAGGGTGCTTAGGCATTCATTGAAGTTCTCCCAGTCTACTTCTCACCAGTTTCTGCGCGGCTCCTTGTTGACTCTGGGTGCTTCTAGTTTAAGGGTGATTAGGACAGGGACGTGGTCGGTTTTGGGACCTCGGCTCGCTGGGTCCATGTCACAGGATATGATAGCATCTTGGAGTTGTTCAGTCCCGAAAATGTTGTCAGGGCGTGTCCAATTGCCGCTGTTATTGGATTGAAGCGTTGGGATTCTGCAGGGTAGAAACTGTAACATGCCATAGTCAGCGATGAGATTAATTAGGGGTAGAGCGGCGGGAAAGTTAAATAGGTGCCTGTTGCGAATATCCTCCCACAGAGGGTGGTGCCGGTTGAAGTCGCCTAGTCATAGCATGTGATCACTTTCTGAGGATCTGATGGATGCGATGTTGATTTCGAGGAAGGAATCAAGGGCAGTTAGCATGTTCTGGAGGTTGCAGTCGTTATAGATGTTAAAGATGGTGCATCTCCCATAAGGGCCTGAGAGTTGAACAATTACGACATCTGAGGAGGGAAATGAGATCTGTTTCCACATGTTGGTATCTAGGGAGGCGCTGATGAAAGAGACAGCTCTCGTGCGTTGGCGAGGGTGAGAGTAGTGTTGCATTGGGTATATTACGTGCCAGTGGTGATTGGCGGTGGTGTTTTGTAAGAAATTAATGTGAGGTTCCTGGATGGCTAAGATATCCCAGTCTGCAGCATTGGGGTTGTTGAGGAGTGAAGCTTGTGCTGTTAGGGAGGTGTTGAGGTTTTGTTGCCAGATTCTAAGATTAGCGGTGTTGTCGAGAGGTTGTTCAAACATTAGAAGGGGATGAGGGGGTCCTGTTGGGGTTTTCGGAGTCCAGGGTCAGAGATGGGAAGTGGGCATTGATGGCATTGATGGCGTCTAATAGTGGTGGGGATTGGGGGCGTTGAGGGGATCTAGTACGGTTTTGAGTTGGAGGAGGGCGTCTGAATCCTAGCGTGGCTTGACGGAGGTCACGTTGTTGAGTTGGTTGGGGTGGTGTTGATGGAGGGTGAGGATGGGGGGCATTCTTAGGGGGTCTTGGAGGTTGACTGACGTGGGTCCAGGCTGCCTCTGTTGGGAAGTATGGCATTCGGTTCTCAGGATGCTTGTCATTAAGGAGTTTGCATCTACGAGTGAATTCTGGGCAGGATCTGCTCCAACTCGTGTGATTACTGCTTCGACAATTGATGCATCGAGTCGTTTTGTATGCGCTGCAGTGGGTAGTGCGGTGTGGTTCTGCGCAGGTGCTGCAGACGTCTGCAGTGGCGGTGCAACTCTGCACGATGTGTCCGTAATGTTGGCATTTTGCGCATCATATTGGTTCCTTTTTGTCCTTACAGACTGCGATGCATTCATTGTCAATGCTGAGTCCATCCCGTAAGATGTCATTGGCAGTAGTTGCTTCTGCCACCTGAAGAAGGGCAAAGGCCTTGCATTGTTCTTGTGAGCGTCAGAGGGGAGGTTTGATCCATCGTATGGCAACTAGGACATTTTTGGATAGTTGGTTATCATGTTCTATCTTGTGGAGGAAGCCATCACTTTCGATCTGTAGTTGAATGGGTAAGTATTCGAGTACGATTGGGAAGGTTCGAGTGCAAAATGATACTGCTGAGTCGAATTGTCCCTCTAATAGGGCTCTTCCTGCCGTTCCCCGCAACCATGTTGCAAGGTCCTCGTTCTCTAGTTCTACAATGATGCCGCCGTTCTGTAGGGCGAGGACAGCCTTTATGTTTCCTGGTGGGGTGGATTCGTCCCTGATGTTGGAGAGTGCATCTTTCATTTTCTTGGCAATGTCAGGGTGCATAGTGTTTGGTGGGAATAGTTGGTCTCTGGGCCTGGGGTCCAATAGTATTTGCTGTGCTTGGATTGCTGCGCAGCCTACCGCTTGATCTACTGTCAGGGGGAGATAAGCTGCTGCCACAGAGCTGTATGTAGACTGGGAGGGTGCTTGTGGGTGTGATGGGGTGGGAGCCAAAAGCATTTGTGTAGATAGGTGGTTGATCTTTTCTTGAGTTGCATCGAGGGAGGGAGATAGGACCTTTATGGCATTTTGACAGTCCTCTACTGAGGAGAAAAGGATGTCTGTCGCTTCTTCGATTCGTTCTGCTGCGATGAGGGCACTTTCTTCCTTTTCATCATGGTCTGCTTTGAGAGTGTTAAAGAGGTGGTTAGCCCACTTGATGGTTGTCGCGAGAGACTCAGAGGCGGTAAGGACGGTGGCAACTTGGGGTGCTATCGCTGTGATTACACTGTTGACTAATCGGGAGGAGAGAGAGTCTGCCAGCTGCACGGCGGCAGCTTCTGCGATCTCGCAAGCAGTGTGCTTCTTCAGAATGAACGCGACAGTGCGGATGGCTGTGATTACTGGTAGGGGGGTGTTGCCTGGAAGTTGAGTGATATGGAGGAGGAGGGAGGTCAAGTGCATTAGGGTAAAGGGTTCGTCAGTTTGGCTAATTAAGATTTGGGAGAGATACTTCTCTGCGGATTTATGATCTGTTACTGGATTGGGGATTGCTTCTATTTCTGTCTGGGTAATAGGCGTTCTGACTGTCTTTCTAGTATTGGGTCCAGTAGGGGAGATTGTGCGGTTCTTGGGTGGGCACGTTCCAGTACTGACACTTCTTCTTTTGGTTGACGACATTGCGCCAGTGGGAGTCTGTAGAGTTAGTATCGAATGTTTATTTTTGTATGTTTTTAAGGGTTTTTTGATAGGTTTTGATAAGGGCGGGGACGCCGTTTGGGCAGCATTGGCGCTGTTGGGTGCGATGAGCTGGATGGGTGTTCGGGGTCCTTTTTCGGGGTGCCACTTGGTGTGGGACGAAGAAGCTTCTCTTCCTGGTTGTCCTCAAGATTGGGGTCTACCTCCTGTCCTAGTTGCATCAACGTCCATTGCATTTCCACCCTGTGACACAGTCTTGGGTGCTACTGGTGCAGATGTTGCAGCAGCACCTTGCCATGAGTGGCGGGGTGTAAAGTTCATCTTCCTCTCGTCTTCAAGCTCCTCTAGGTTCTGCTCAATGATGAGCGTCTCCCTTATCAACCCTGCCAGAGTGTCTTTCCTATTAGGATGGACATGGGCTAATTGGTTCCTAACCCATTGGTCTAATCCGAAGTGGAGTTTGCGCATCAACTCATAGTCAGAGAAGTGACAGAAGGAAAGTTTCTGCTGAAAGAGGGAAATGTATTCTGCGATGGTGCGGTTCCCTTGTCATAGAGCTTCTAACTCCCTTGCTGCTTTCTCCTCTTTATTGACGATACTCCACATGACTTTCATGTCTTTAATGATGGCTTTATAAGAACCGACCCCACCGCTAAGGGCCATTGGTGTAATGCTTTCCACCCATTTTGCTGCGGGCCCTCGACAGAAAGATATCAGGCATGTACTCTTCTGTTGCTCTGTTGCTCTGTGGCTCCAGGGTAACCCGTGAAGTATATCTCAATCTGAGTCAGGAAGGTGTCGACATCAATGGAATTCTTTTCTCCAGTGAACTCCGTGGGTTTCGCCATCTTGAGATCAGAGCTTGAAGTCCCAGATATACCGCCTTGGGTCTTTGTCATAGACAAGTTCTGCAAATCCGTGATTGTGTTCTCTGTGAGTGTCACCCTGATCCTTAGGTCCATGTTCTCGTTGTTCACATGCACCAAGCCTTCCTGAAGCTCGTTGATCTCCTTCTGCATTTGGTCTATCAAGGCTCTGGTGTACACCCTTTCTGCTTCGACGACGACATGGATTGCTTCCAAAATGTCCCAGTGGGTGATGATAGTCTCTCCAGTCCCTGAGATGCCTGGCGGTGCAGAAGGGCCTTTGGTTGGGGTGGTGGATGATTCTACAGATACAACTGGGCCCCAGTTGTGCCCTATCATAATGTAACTAGACTGTGAGAGGACTGTCGCGAGTGCTGTTCTTTATAGTATGAAAAAATATATGTAGCATTCAGTTGGCAGGGTTTTGGGCAGAACTGAAGACATACAGAAACAGGACCTAAGTGTCACTGATCCTTATGAACTGGCAGCTCATAGTAAGACGAGGGCCTGGTTCACTTTTACTAAAGAGTAACGTAAAGAGATTGATATAACAAAATGCGTTAGGGAATGATGATTTGAGTTAAACATAATCCACGAGATAAATCTCAGCAGAATAGCACAATGAAGTTTGTCAAGAACAGCAACGTCCAAGACAAAGTTCAAGTTTGAGTGGTAAGAAGACTTAACCTAATGTTATGACCAGCGTTCACTAAATGGCAAAGACTAATACACAACCACTAGGACTCGGTCACAGTTGATGATGATGATCAAAGATAGGATTGAGCATGAACATCTAAGTCTACTACAAGTGTAGAAATGAAGAGGTTAAGTCTAAGGAGCACTTACGCTAACTAACCTACTTATATACATAACATTGAAGAGGAGATATCTGAGTTGAAAGAAATCAACCAATAGGAAAAGAGTCGTACAATACTGCTGATGACTGAGCATGACGTCGTGATATGTAAGTGATGAGTCAGACAGTGACTAAATAGAAACCCAAGATCTGACCAGTTCTTCTCCTGGAAGCGAGATTGTTCTAGCCCATGGAGTAGGGGAGCCAATTGGAGAAGCAATGGGTGATAGGTGAAGAGGTGAAGTTGTGACAGGAAGTGCAGTCATGTGACTGGTTCAGTAACTGGAAGTAGCCGAAGGAAAACCAAGAAATGAAAAATGATTTGTATTTGGGATTTGTGACAATTATTGGAGAAGGAGGAATGTAGCGGACAGGGAAACAGGGGGTCGGACCAGCAATAGGGATGCTCACAGGTGGTGTTAGAGGTGCTCAGATCCGGTATATGACACGGCCCACAAATGTAAAGGGAGGCAAGTTGTCACTACTGGCATGACATACTGATTGCTGGAACCTGCAACAGTTTGAGCTCCTCACTCAAAATGGCACCAAACACCGCAGCAGAAGGATTTAAGTTGAGTTGTTGTCTTGTCATGCTCAGAACTGACTCATTCTCATCCCATCTTGCAATCGCTTGCACCTAGAACCATGTCTGAGGACCAGCCTGAGAAATCTTGTGGTCGATGTCGCAAACAAGTTGATGCCCTTCATTTAGGCCCAAGGAAAAGACTGTGTGTGCCTTTATATTTGCAGGAATCATTCACTACTGATTTATATTGCAGTTATAATACAGGAGTGTGACTGATCCATTGGTACACTATGGACGTCATTTTGGACGAACGGTCCATGCTCTTTGCAACTTCTAAGCCCTCCTTACAAATGGAATCTTGTGGATGGGAGAATTGGCTGACACTCCAGAAAAAAAAATTACTGCTGAGTATGTTACTCTCCTGCAGTGTTATGTGCAACATGTTCAATCAGGTGTATGTTCCAAGGGAAAGGTATGAGCATCATGTTTTTCAAGAGCTCCTCAAATCTGTTGCAGGCCTAGAAGAGCCCTTGATGCAGGGTGGAGATGATGAAGTCGACATTGTTGCAGAGCTGGCAAGTATCATCCACCATTCTTACTATGTCTTCAAGTTAACTGTTTATCTTATATATCATTAGCTCACCAAAGGTGCATCTGGAGTAAGGGGCGATGATACCAAAAGCCTCAAAGGTAGTGTACTCAACTGGATCACCCCAAAGGGACAGAATCTTGTCCCTCCTCTTGCTTGCAATGTGAAAATTGACCATGGTTTCCACCATGAATGGACAGGCACTTTGCTTTGTTCTGCCGGCATTGACTGGTCAAACCCAGAGTGTGTGATATCTTGTTTATCTCTTTCCTTGGTGACTGATGGAGTGCAGGACAAAAACTAGGCCATGAAGTGGTGAGATCATTGTGACTGGAGACCAATGGCCATTATTCTTGTACACCAATTACCATTATGATCCTGAAGATCCATGGAATGGTTTGTTTCAAAGTTCCTTACTGGTTTGTGTATGATACAAGCTTCATCATGTCGCTTCCAAATGTCTCAACTAAGATTGCAGGCCTACAAACACATCTTTATGTCCCCTAGTTCTGTGGACAGAGAACCAAAGGCAACTCATTCAGATAATGCTCGGATTCACAGGATGACTCGAGTTACTTTGCCGTTGGTTGCATACATCGCAACACAAGTGTGTCAATGCTTCTAATCTATACTATGTTCTTACTCAGTGAGCATTCCTCTCAGGTCCAATTTGCCCTCACATCATCACCTGTGTTCTCGTGTACAGACACAGTTACTGACTCTGAAAGGTTCTACAATTCCATTTTGGACATTTTTGAAGACCCAGATGAAAAACAAGAGGTGGATAAACTTGTTGTATGGTGGAACAGGTAATTGATAACTCAGAAGTTACATTCTGTTCTGCTGATTCTAGTATTTTTAGGCAGGTCTTCCCTTCGTACTCAACTGCTCAACATCCCCTTGCCAAGAATAGTGCACTAGCGAGGATTCAGGAGAAGTGAGCACAGATGAAAGAGTTAGTTTCAGTCCCTAATGGTGGTAGCAGCAGCGTGTAGCATAGAGTCAGCCACTGTAACTACTAGTGGAGAATCCATATCTGTGATCCCACTATCCCGCTATTTATAATATATGCATGCTGCAAGTAGCCTGTAACATGTCACTGAGGTCATTTCAAACATCAGATTGAACATGTAGTGATCAATTCTACTCATTTTTGTATGTTTCTACCAATGGCAGCAATCAAGGTAGTCATGATGCTGTAATGTACTACAGATTTAGTTTAGTATTCCCACTTTAAATTGCATCAGCAAGGTCATGTTGTGCTTGTGCCGGTAATGTCATATCCCATACCTCCAGACCCAGAACTCCGGATCCTCCCCTGTGAAAGTCCAGTTCTCCATCCTATTCTCTGTCCAGTGCTCCACTTTCATCTCTGGACTCACTCCTATCTCCTTTTAGAATAACTTTTCTCTGGCTACTGGTTGTATACCTTTCCGCTTTGCTTACTGATCCGTCCATTTGTACTTCATTTCCGACTTCATTGCTTTGATCTGTTATGCACTTACTAATAGACTTTCCATATGCTTCAGGCATAGCTTTTACTTTGCTGACTGATTACTTACATGATACCTACAGTATATAAACTCCTGTAAAGCTCTGGTACTCCTCAGTTCGAATATCATCTTAGTTTTGCTCATTCCTGCTTCTCCGGGACTTGAGTCTGATCTCCTGTCCACCTCCGAGTCTTAGGGTTAATCCTTAAGACTATAACTCCGGCTCTACCTTAGGGTAGTCTAACTCTGTTCTGTTTCTACTCCGGACTTGTCCAAAGTAGTCTTACTCTATTCACTCCTAGCCTTCCGGAGTTCTGCCAAACTCCCCCTGCGTCTGACCTCCAGACTTACCTGGTGTGGGTACAACAAGTGCAGCGGAGAGAAATCAATCTACTACAAAGTTGGGTCTTTGCTGCCTACTGCCTCACTTGAGAACAAGCACGTTCGACCCTAAAGGGGATTGCTACTGGGGAGTGCTAATCTCTGTCTAAGCGACCCTAATCAACCCTACCGCAGGTAGGATGAGGATCCACAAAAATGCAGAACAAGCAGAACAAGCAGAACTTGTGTGGAACAAGCGGAACCCGAGCGGAACTCAAGTGGAATGGAAAGGAATGAAATGGAACTCAAACGGATAAAGCGCGGAACGTACTGATTCGTCAGAACTTGCAGGCGAAGTTGAAGGAAGTATATCATGAGGTTAGATTGATAGTGGGCATAAGTCAAAGCGGTCCTCTAGTAAGGTGAAGGGAAAGTGGGAAGGTAAAAGATGGGATTCGATAAAAACACCCAAGCCCTGAGTACCACTACTTATAGGGAATATTATTTTCAAGGAACACTGAGGTACAGGTAGTAAGTTCTCAGGAAGCGGAAGTGAAGGCAGGCAGTGCACATGGGCGCCAATACTCCAGAATAGGGGTCCGTGCCATAAGGGCATGTGTCAGTTTGATCCGGATAACATTAGGAACAGCGGGAAGAGGGATACAGCGTACCAATGGACCTGGAAGGATGGGGACAGGACATGCGAAGGTTGTCCGATGATGCGCGGGAATATTGGATAGTGCAGGCAGGTTCCGAAGGATGCGTGGGAATGCGGAACCCATTGGACGATGTGCGGGAAACGCAGAACGTGCAGAATATGCAGAACTGATGTGAGATGATGCGGAAAGGACGGGGTTTTACACCTACAGTGGGGGAATTCCCCACACTGGACTTCCATCGGACTTCCCCTCTGCCTCTCGGAAATTAAGGGCATGTACTCAGGTAAGGGGCACAGTGCACAAGCTGAAGCCAAGCCCTTTGAGTTACACTTCCTTTGAGCATGACCTTAACAGGTAACAACTACAACAAGTGTGTTTTTGGACAATATTTGTAAGAATGATACTGGTTGGACATGCCATAAAAGCAGGCATTCATTATATACATGGATACTAGAGTTTGTGATGCCTCATAATTGTAAAACTTGACCCTCCTTGCCATGCAGACACCCCCTTGCAATCACTGTCACCATGGTGACATTTGTGAGTTCTGTCAAGGCAAGTGTCCCTTGTAATTGAAGGGACTATAATCCACAAATCCATCACAATTGCAAAGCTAGATACTACATGATCATTTTATATTCCTTTGTTAGAGTCTTTGCCAACAAAGCTCATCCTTGCATGTTTGGCAAGTCCTATCATCTCTATCCTACTATATAAAACTTCACAATGTAACTTATCAATATTGCACTTAATGTAGTCATTTTACTCATTGCAATTCTTTATATACCAATACCATTCCATCATTGAATGTCTGATGACTGCCATTCTTCCACCAGCACACACCTGTGTGCAAGAGAGGATCTTGACAGAGGCAGACTGGGACATGGAATAGATGCTACATAATATATCTTTACTTAGTATTGGTGAATGAATGCAAATTTTGTGAAACATGCTATGGATTGAAAAATTTTGCAGCACCCAAATCCACTGGGCTGGTTCTGCTGCTGGTGGATATCCACCCTACTCACCAGTGGATAACTGACCCCTGATTTCTCCAGGGTAGATATCCACAGTGGATAACCCCCCAGAAGGTTATCCATGGTACACTAGTCCAAATGATAGGTTCAGAAATGGCTTAAACTTGATCCTGGGATCACATTCCAGCCATGTATCTGCTGTCTGAAATTTCCGACAACATTAGTGTTGCTGCAAGGTGAATCGAATCGAATTGAAGTGGAAATTTTGGGTAAATTGAGACAGTTCAACACTTATGAGTTGAAACAAAGTGTACCTTGTTTGACTTGCAATTTGGTAATGATTTCGGGAGTGATGTGGACTGATAGTTCAGCCAATGAGAAGCCATGAATTTTTACCACCCTCACCAAGTCCTGACAATGATTATTCACAAGTGACTACACAATGAGCAGATAGAAAGTGTAATACTCTACTTGCAATAAATCTCCCTTGCATTTGCAAATAACTGGTCAAGCTCAATAAATTTCCTGGCAGCCATCAGTTCATCAATTGCTCTAGGAGTCACAGGTCCAGATATTGTGTAGTCCCGCTCATCAGCCACCAAGTCCTCCATAAAATTCAGGTGAAATGCCCTGAAGTGATTCAAAGGATCTGCTTGGAGTCTGAAGTGGTGATAGTACTGTACCATGAGATTGTTGAGGACCAGTGAGATGAGATGATGATGATGATGCCAGCACTCAATCATTATGATGTTGAGTAGTTCATAGCTTACCATTGTTCCCAAGTATGTTAAGCAAATGATATGCTGCTGTCATTGTGATCACAGCCTGATATACTGCTCTAAGTTTAATCCTACCTGATATTCCCTGATTGATTAGTGGGCATGCATGCAGTCTGCTTTGCGACCTGAGTTTCGAGTCTTGAGATTGCACATGTGGGAGTCTGATGTTTACATTTTAAAATTAATTCTGAGAATGTCTGATCAACTGAAGATGAGATGGATGAACAAAGACTTCCAAGATCCTATCTCAAACTCATGAAGCTGTTCAACCACCCAAAGCTGGAACATGTTGAACCCATGCTTCTCCAATCGCTCTGAAAAAGTATTCTAAAACTAGTTATCAGTGTCATTTTCATAATAGAGTACATAGGACTATGTACACAAATTGGAACATATAATTCATCATTGAGGATCGCTTTGACATGTGCACCGTCCACTGGCACTCCAAGCTGGAACACCAGAAACTTGATGCATGATTGACAGATGATTTTTTCTACTGTACTACAACTACTGTATAATCTTGCTCGATTGTATTGCATGTTGTGTCTGTGCCATATCCCATACCTCCAGATCCAGAATTCTGGGTCTCTCCCCCTAAAGTCCAGTTCTCTGTCCTGTTATTTCACCCAGCGCTCTGCTCTCATCTCCGGACTCACCCTTATCTCCTTCAGAATAGTTATTGCTCTGGCTACCAGTTATGTCCTTTCCGCTATGCTTACTGATCCATCCGATTGTACTTCATTTCCAACCTCACTGCTTTGATCCATATACACTTACTAATAGACTTTCCACATGCTTCGTACATAGCCCTTACTTTGCTGACTGATTTACTTACATGATACCTACAGTATATAAACTCCTGTAATACTCCAGAACTCCTCAGTTCAAATATCATCTTAGTTCTGCTCATTCCTGCTTCTCCAGACTTGAGTCTCATCTCTTGTCTACCTCCGAGTCTTAGGGGTTAAACCTTAGGACTAAATCTCTGGCTCTACCTTAGGGTAGTTGTCATATACCAGATCCGAGCACCTCCAATACCACCTGTGAACATCCCCACCCCGGGTCCGACCCCCTGTTTCCCCGTCCGCTCCATTCCTCCTTCCCCGACAATGCACAAAGTGCATCTCAGCAGGATTAGCCCTGCTACCTCCGCCCGACCCTGTTCCACATTTCCGACACTACCCCTATGTCCTCCGACCCCATACCCCTTCCATCCAACCCTATCTGGAGTTCCGCTCCTCCGCCCTATCAGTCTGCCCGATCCTATTCCTACTCCCTCCGCTTTTCCGACCCGCGCAGGTCCTTCAGTTCCGCTTGTATTCCCCCACCCGACTATTAGTCCATCCGACTGCCTCACCGGTCCACTCCTAGACTAGGAACCACTCAACTGGTCCTATCCCTGTTTAGTATCATAGTTCCGCTTTTCGGATCACCGGTAATCCCTATACCCTAGCGATTTCTGATCCGTCACGTACATACTTTTCTCTGAGCCTTATTCTCGTATGTCTCAGTCATCCTCTTGTGATCCTGTACACTCAGCACATAGCCTCCTGCTATGCTATGCTAATTACTTAGAGTATATAAACATATGTACATCTGTCTGTAGATACTCAGTCTGAATATTACCTTTTCTAAGCCCTGCTCTTCTGCCCTTTGACTTAAAGCTTATCCCAAGTCAAATTCCTGTTTCCCGGCCTAGGGGATTGACTCCCTAGGTTGGCTGTCCTCCGATCCTCCGCTTCCCCGTTCCTCCGTCCCGCTGGTTCCACTGTTCCGTCGTTCCATCATTCCCCCATTCCTACATTCCTCCAATCCTCTGTTCCCCCATTCCCCTGTTTCCCCTTTCCCCCATTCCTCCGCTCGTCCAACTTCCCATGCATCGGAACTAAACCCCGCACTCTTGCATCCGTCCCCTCCATTCTGCTCTGTGTTGGACTTCGTCCAAGCAGTCCCTTCCACTCCGCTTCTACTGTTGGTTCCGACCACAGTAGTCTCCTGCCTCCCTCCTATTGGGCAGAACAACCCCCGCCCAACTTTCCCGCACTCACCTAGTAGTCCGTTGGTCCTCCTTCAGAGGACCCCTGTTTCGGTGCCCTGTCGGAACTCGTAGAACTCATGTTGGACTACATCCTGAAATTAGGGGCACATACTCGGGTAAGGGGCGCAGCGTATGAGCTGAAGCCAAGCCCCTCAGACTCCGCTTTACCCCTGAGCACGGTCTTAGCAGTAGTCTATACTCTATTCTGCTTCTACTCTGGACTTGTCCATAGTAGCCTTACTCTGCTCTCTCATAGTCTTCCGGAGTTCCACCGAACACCCCCAACGTCTGACCTCTGGACTTCCCTGGACTTCCATCGAACTTCCTCTCTGCCCCTCGGAAATTAAGGGCATGTACTCAGGTAAGGGGTGCAGCACACAAGCTGAAGCCGAAGCCCTTGAGTTGTCTTCCCCTTGAGCATGACCTTAACAGTCTGTCTGTACACCATGTTTTTTGCTGATCATATTGAGTCACTGATGGGCCGGTGGTGCATGATATCAATTAAATCTCCAATATCAATAAGCCAAAATAACCTATAATCACAATGTGTCTCCCTTATCACCTTCCGTCTCCTCCCTATTTTATCATGGCCCACCACAAGAGATCCTCCAGTCCCATCTCAACTTCATGATCCGAGTCGGAGAGCAGCAACCATGAGTCGTCCTCCAAGGAATCATCCGCCTTGTCTGTGGATAAGCCGTCTTCTTTGGGTAAGGATTCATATTTCTGGAATTGAAGTCTGATCGTGACACATCTTACACATCTCAGGGTCTCAAAAGGGGTCGGCCAAGTCTAGAAAGCTTGAGGAAAAATCTATGAAGTAAGTCGTCATCAATACTCGGCTGCATTGTGTTACTTATAGCACATATACCCATAGAAAATCTAATAATGGCACCAATGAAAAGTAAGTTCACGATCATGCGTGATTATGTCATGATCTTGGTGCGATCAAGACACTGATCAATTGATAGGAAAAAAACCAGGAGCTATTCGTAGTGGGAGGGAAGAGTGCACGATTGTCGTTGTCACTGATGAAGAAGCAATCTGCAAAGCATGTTGCAGCAGCACATGAAAAGGTTTTATATATATATATATCCTATAACACTTTTGACTTATGTGTGTTTATCTTCAGTCTGCCACCTCTACCTCTTTATCCCCCCCCCCATTGAAGCAGAGCCTACTGTCGACCACCCAGACATTTCAATTGTGCATCCTTCTCCGCCAACTACTTCTCCACCTCCCATTGAAGAAACCATGGTCCCACAACCAATGTCCATTCCTAGGCCCCATCCTGTCAAACCAGCTGAGCTGGCAACAGCTCATCTTCTGCACCTTGCTGACTGTCCCCCCTCTGAAGGCTGATGCTGTTGCTCCTGTTTCTGACAAGAGCAAGAAGCGAAAGTCAGAGGAGTTGGAGGTTGATGGCAACAGCTCCCTGAGTGAAGCCAAGTCTGACAGCCCAGTCCCTCCAAAGGGCGGGAAGAAGCGCCAAAAGAAGACTACCACTACTGCACCCAAGAAATGGAAAGGGCAAAAGTGATTCATGTTTTCTGGTATGCACTCACTCTTTTTCTGTACATTTATCTGATAGCGCGACATATTCCAGCTCATCCTACCCAGCATCCACTTGTTCACATCCCCCGTCACTAAATTTTGCTCTTCGGTTGCCCTTATATGTTTTTCTGTAGTTCACACATTTGCTCTCATTGCTGTCGCACTTGTCCACAATATTCCCAGATTCACATATTCACTCTCATTGCTGTCGTGCACTCATTTGCAATTCCTCATCACCGAGTTCAAATTTCACTCTCGCATTAACCGTAAATCAGTGTATATAATTGATGTCATGCACTACAAGAATTAGTGATGTTCCGGGCCGGCTTGGGCTCAAAGCCCCGGCTTAGGCTTGGCCTGGAGGGGCTTAGGCTCGCCAGAATTCAAGCCTGAGCTGTGAGCCCAAGCCGGCCCAAAGCCGGGGCTTTGGCCCAAGGAAGCCGCGGCCCGCGCGCTGAATTTTCTGCGATGGCGGTGTGAACAAGTGAGCATGCAGATACAAGCAAGTACATACATACATAGACACACAAAATGCACCTATATGTCGGGAACAATGCAGGCACGCACAAATGAGCGGCAGTGTGCGGAAACAAGTACAGACAAGCAAAAGTGAGTAGTGACATGCGGAAACAAGTAAAAACACGCAGACAAATGCAGAGGTGGAGTGCAGACGAGTGTAGACATGCACTAATATCAGCAGAGAAGTAAGGAGCATATGATCAGTTAGTTATAAATATTATCAATCGACAAATCGAACCCATTTCACAACTTGAAGACGCCGGATACAAACGAGCGCAGCCTGAGACACGTAAAGACAAGCACGCGAAGTGGCCGCAACGAAGTGCCAAAGAGTAAATGTACACAACTTCACAAATAGATATGTAGATATGTAGATGCTTGTCAGCAATGTACATACATAGATAAGTGAAAAAAGACGCACTTAGATTGCATGAACAAGCGCAAATGAATGCAAATGAGTTTCGGGTGAACGAAAAGACAATCACCAGGCGCAAACGTGCGCAGGACGGCAGAGACAAGTACAAACAAGTAGTACAGACAAGCAGCGACAGTTGCAGACAAACACAAATGCCATGTGCACGGAGACTAGTGCAGACGTGCACAAACATGCAAGGACTCAGAAGGACTGGAAGGACATAAAAAAAACTTGTCAGTAATGTAAATGAATGCAGAAAAAAAACACCTTTTCGTGACACTGATGTCGTCAGCGATGCTCTCGCTCGTCCTGGATGTCAACCAAAGCCGCGGCTTAGGCCGCCGGCTCAGGCTTTTCGAAACCCAAGCCCAGGCCTAAGCTTTCCTCAGGCCGTGACTTAGGCCCGGCCTATTTGGGCCCGGCTTGGGCTGGCCCAGGGCTTCAAGCCGGGCCGTGCACATCACTAACAAGAATGATACATGCTTATACTACCATACCACCACAATAACTCATTATAATGTGCCATAAGTTGCTCAGGCCTGCTTAGTAGCGCACCATATGTCAGATATGACGCATGACCCATCAGTTGATGATCGAATGAGCTAAAACTCAGTTTCTTGATCTGATCATCTAGGATGACCTGGGCCTGGGCTGGGCTGATGGGCCATGATGGCTGTGGTGAGGCTGATGACGGATGATAAGATCTTAGCATACCTTATCTAGGTTTGGGACTTTTGGTGACGCAGTCAGGGTCTGAATTCAAAGAGCAAGCGAGAATCTAAAAAATTCCTTTAGTGCTGGAGGGACAGCTATAAGCCTTCTGTTCTGAGTTATCGAGTTGACACGAATTTGGTCATTTCCAAGCGAACCGAGTTCACATCGAGTTCAACTCGCCTCGACAGCAACACTAGACAACACACAGTGATTGGTTTGTGCCTGACAGCGGATTCGAGCCGGCATTGACCTACACGGCAATCTGCTGGCATCGCAGATATCATCCATTGGAAAGGGGTGGATAGATTCTTCCTAAGCCACAATGTTCAGCACATAAAAGCAAGCCATCTTCCTACTATCCTCTTTGGATTTATTTGATCCCATATCACATCCTCATAAACAATGCGTTTTTCCTTTGTCCTCGCCTTCGTCGCCGCGTTGACAGCAACAAGATCTGCAGCATCAATACTTGCCAGTGACCCTGACGATGACTGTCCTTGGTTGTGCTTGACTTATAATGACTGCAAGAACTGCTATGACTCGATTGCATGCGTGAGTATGAATAGTTTGCGTCCTGTGTTTAACCACACGACTCACTGGTGTTGTAGTTCCTCTTCGGATGCGTTTCATGGGCCTAGCCTGACGCATGTCACCACACTTTGAGAGGTTATTTAGGTTGGGGAATATGTTGGGAAGATGTCAAGTAATGAGCGAATTTTCACGAGATAATAAAGAGATAACTGCGCCACAAATATTCCGCCATTTGTCCAAGTAATGTGGGCTCGTCTATCGAAAGTACCCAGACGTTCTGGGAACTGGAAGAACCCGAGAGAGGTCCTAGGACGTCTGGTTCGAGACTAAGAGCCTGGACAGCTGCCGTTTATTTCGAGTTTATTTCTCAGTTTGTTTCTGTATGTGGCGTGGCAATGTGTGACTTGCGGTGACAATGAGTGACGCATTCGTGACATGTCCATGAGATTGGCTTGCGGCGGCGCTGGGCAGCGCTGTCATCACGATCAACTGCGACCAACAACAAGGTCCAATTCACAGCCTTCGTGCTTCGCTACTCCAAACTGTTCATTATTGGCCATCAGATACTATCTATTTTGTTCACTGTAATAAATACATGCTGAATGATTTTAGTCCATGAGAATGTACAAATTTTTTATTGAAATGGTAGAATACTTGAGCTCGCTGTTGCCTCCAGCGAGCACGAAGGTTTTGACACCGTGTGGCGTGAGGTCGCGCAATGTATCCAATTTGGTTCGTAACGCTGGACGGTGGCTTGTCACATTTATTTGTGCATGTTGTGGTAAATGAAATAAACTGCGAAATAAACTGCGAAATAAACGGCAGCTGTCCAGGCTCTAAGAGAAGGGAAGGGCAAAGTCCCAGACCCTCATTCCAGATACAAGCAGGAAATAAGTAAATAGTACGTATCCCCAACGTCCATCAAGCTCCAACCCCTGTGCCGCATAGATATGATTACTAGTGTCGTCGAGTGCACAATCTAGTTTACTTAGGAAACACCACCTACAGCAACAAATTACAGATTCCTAAATAAATTACTCGGCGTCCCTGGCCTCGGGATATAACTCATGTGCCACCTGATCTGCAATGGCTTCCTCGTGGTCAAGGGGTCCGTGAAGTTTCCGAAGGTCATCGTTATCCTCACCAACCTCAACCTCTTCTTCCAGATTGTTGATGAATTCAGAATGCGCCTGATCCTCCGGCTCACCAATACTACTCACGCTACCTCCTTGCACCTTAGCCTCCTCTTTTTCTCCAGCTGCTAGTTCCGGCGCTGCACTGGTTGGCTCGAACGTCACCACACTGATCTCCTTCTCATCCACAGGAACCGGCACATCCATCGCAAGCAACTGACTCTTGATCTCCTTTTGTTTATCTTTGGCAAACACATCTCGCCCAGGCTCCGGAGCGCCAATCGGGACGGCGGTGCTCTGTTCGTCTTGAGGCGGAACGACGGCATCTTGCCCGAGCTTGTCCTCGACCACAATAGCTGCGCGCCCACCGGGCTCACCTCCAATTGTCGCCATCGGGGTGTTCCGGTTCAAAGTAGGAACAGTGACACCTGAATACTGAGAGTACTGTCCGACATTTAGCTAGAGTGCTTCATGAATTATACGAGACTTACTTCGTCCAAAAACTCGTTACTAACAGATCCTCGTCAAAATCCAATCTCCTGATGCAACGTATAAGACTCACCAGGAAAAATCCCAAGTCTTTACCCACTGCCCGTTTGTGCATTTCTTTTTCGTCCAAGGATCGCCATAGGCTAGGGAACTAAATTTCGAGAATGTCATGATTGCTATGATCATGAGCACAGCAGCGATCTGTAACCGAATCTTTGGTCGTAGAGTCGATGTGACGAGGTCAAAAACGGCGCAGTTGAGCAGAATTGCGAAGTATAATGCAGGGAAGTAGTGGTGAAGGAAGAGTTGGCGGCCCATGAGGAAGAAGGGGAAGTAGTGCAAGCAGTACCCGGCGAAGAGAAAGCCGCAGAGGGAATCATACTTGACAACCTTGGCTAAAACAGGTTATCTGGATTAGCGTCACACTACACAGAACCACATTGATCCTCACTGTTGTCAAAATCACGATATCCTCTCTTCGCGCGGAGTATGAGGAACCCTCTGACGAACATGTATGTGACGACCGCAACCGTGCTTGACCACCAAACAAATGGATTGCCGATTAGGTAGATCTGGCGATGATCCTTGACCCAGAAGTTCTGATACACAGTTGATCAAATATGAACCCCAATTTCAATTGTACAACTCACAATGCCACGGCGAAGTCCAGGCCAGCTCAGAGGTCGAGAGTCGTACATGTGACGATCCGTCAATCCAGCATTCGTAGTCCACATAACCCGCTGAAGCTCCCAGAACTTGGACAGAAAACCAGGGATCTTGTAGTTGACCTTTGGAGCATTGACCGATACTATGAAAAGGGGATTTTGAAAACACGCCCGATTACATTGATAGGAAGACCTTACGTTGTGGATGCTTCGCAGCAGTCTCGACGTACCATAACGAGTTGGTCTTGACAGCGTTCTTGTTGCACGTGACCTCCTGCTGATCGAAACCCCACTCGGGGAGCTTCACCTTGTGCGAGAAGAGGTAGCAGCCTGTATTCAGGTGCCTAAGCTTGAAATGCGTCCTCAACGTCCTCAAGCGTGTGTTCGACTCCTTATCACCGCGGTCGCCCTTTTCAATCTCAACAACCCAGTCGTCGTTGATGTCGCCGACGAAGCCAGACATGCCGTACCCTGAAACCTCGTTCTGGAAGTCGACATCTGATACGGGCGGGCGGACGTCGTGCGAATGGAGCGCCTTATCGGTCACGATATGCCTTAACTTGATGCGGGAGCCGTCGTCGATATACACGATAGGCTTGCGCTCGTAGTCGTACTGTTCATAGCTATCGATTGTTGCGTTGAGCACTCGCCAGATATTGTTCTCATCCCTATGAGGGTATAGTGTGATTTGTTGCTCTGTCCGGCCATTCAATGTGTGATGATAGAGAACGAAAGCCATACGTACGTGCACTTCCTCCAGGGTAATTGTGAGCATGGGAGTGTAGATAACCGCCTTGTGTGTTCAGATGTCGGATTGTGATCTCTGAACCAATTGCAACATCTATGTCAAAATGAATCAGTACATACACGTGCCGCACCGCAATATCATACGGACCTGCGTACGTGTCCTGCATCCCTTGACCTAGTGTCTGCCTGAATTCCGAGCTCATAAACGCGTCACCCTCTCCTGAACTTCCGAGAATGGCGAAATGCAGCTGGAACATCATCATGTAGAAAAGGATAGGTATCAAGATGAGACCAACAGCCCGCGCGAAGAAATGCCTAGCCCACATCCTTGGACTGACACGAAGGTCTCCCAAGAGAAGCCACAATTGCAAGATGGTGACAACGCCAACCGTAGCAATTGTGAATAGGCCAACCCATTTGCAGGATACGACGGCGCCTAGAGACAGACCAGTCAAAATGAGCCACGTCCACCACTGTTCGGTAAATGGTTCCTTCTTATCCTCATTCGAAAACCCCACAAAAAAGAAGGTGGCGAGAGCCGTGAAAAATACGAGGGGAGAATCCAGCAGGATATGGCGGGATTGTGTGATCAGTCCGTTCTCGAATGTCAGGAATATTGATGCCAGTAGGGCGGTGGTTGCGCGACAATCAAGAGCTCGTAGGGTGAGATATGCGAGGGGAATAGTTGCGACTCCAAATGTAGCGGGTACCATTCGCATAGCAACATATGGCACATTGTCAAAGACCCTAATTGATACATGCTCAACTCCAGAAAAATATGGTTGCCGACACACTCACTTCCCAATGTCCTTGAAGTCAAAATCGCCATTGAAGCCAAATACGAAGGCCGCCGCCGTGATCAGCAACTTTGCAAGTGGAGGGTGCACATCGACAAAATACCGCGTTTTGATATAGCGTGCTGCAAACTTACCAAAGTGCACCTCGTCGAAACTGGTGGAGAAATATGTCAGATTTGGTAGGACGAGTATTTGGCATACTCACACTACACTATCTGGTTTCGATATACGGAACATCCTGACGCCGGCTGCAATCAGAAGGACAACCACCAGCAGTTTCCATTCTCCAGGTGTGACGTTGAGACCACCTGGCGAATGACTTCGTCGGCCAGGCCCATACCCCTTGGAAGCTGCTTCTCGCCGTTCATCTGCACTCAAGTGGTCTTGTCGTACTGGTGGATATTTATGAGAGGAAGGAGCGGCATGTGGAAGACCGGGGGGCGGAGTAGCTGGACGCCGCACTCTGACGTTGGCGGCCATGACCTAGAATGAAGACAAAACGAAAAAAAAAAAAAGACAAAAAGTATCTAGATGAAGGGCAGAAGGCGCCAAGTAGGGATAGTAGAAAATGTGCTTTAGTAGTAAGTGACGCAACTTGCTACGGACAGGATGTTATTTGCTCTTATTGAATTTCCAAGGCTTTGGTCAATAAATGAAAACAACCACTTGATGCGGGTTTCTGTAAGTAGTCAAGACTGTCGTCCCTTAACCGTTACGCCAAAAGGCAGTGATAATGAAAGCTCATGCTTCATTATCTCGAACAGTATTTATGCTGATTATAGGAACTCAGGTAAGCCAACGGGCTTACAGTTTCACAATATTGAGAATCTTTTCATAAAATAAGCTGTAATGCAAGTATGACACTCAGCACTGTGTCTAGTAACTATTAGTAAGTATCATGTGTAATTAGTTCATTCAGATTCATCAGCCTCAGATTCAGACACCTCCTCTTCGTTCTCAGATTCCGACACCTCTTCGTTCTCAGACCCCGACGCATCCTCTTCGTTCTCAGATTCCGACACCTCTTCGTTCTCAGACCCCGACACATCCTCTTCGTTCTCAGACTCCGACACCTCCTCTTCGTTCTCAGATTCCTCTTCAGATTCAGATTCTTCCTCTTCATTCTCAGACTCCTCACTCTCTTCCTGTCCAGAAACAATAAGAACCGACCTGCCTCCATCTTTCGTGACACGAGCGCGTGTCTTCATGATAATATAACGCCTTCCAAACTGGGTCAGCTTCAAGACAGGTGCAGTATGCCCTTTAATCCTCGTTGCGCCACGAATTTCTGCATCCTCCGGAAACACGCCAAGCCCCGATGGCGCAAGAATAATCGCCTGGCCAGTCTTTATGTGTGCAGTTCGTTAGTGGAGCCCCGTGTTTCAGCATCCGACGTACCTGAAGCTTAACAACCGTGTCAAATGCTTCTTCTATAGACACGTCCGCAGAGATATGCCGTGCAAGGTGGTCCCACCACGCCGGAGAAGAAAATCGATGCATGATGGCGACGCTGCACAAGTCTAATAGAACAGGTGGCACTACAGTTGGCTCTGCAATTTGTGTAAGCCCTGACTCCCTTCTGATCGAGCACCGGAATTACCTTGCGTAGAAATAATGACGCGCATCCCTAAATGCCTCTGCTCTCTTGTGAGGGTCAAAAGGGCCTTGGTTAGACCGGCAACCCCTCTATTGGTGGACAAGTACTTTGGCGTGTTAGCGCAGTATAACTTCGAGGATATAACGAGCCAAATACCTTGTGGGCTTCATCGACGACAAGAACCTTTCCGGTCTCAACCTCAGCCCTCACGAACAACCTGGTGACGATCTCGAACAATCCGCATGCAGATCCTGGGTCAATGAATGGATCCGACAGATCAACAATGGTCAACTCTCCTGCACCAAAACGACGCCGGGTCGATTTGGGTGCAGTAACATTTGATCTGGGCCTACTGATATTAGCGTAAGACTTTGAACCAAAAGCGGTTGGCTCTGGACGATTGGGCTCCATGAACGAGTTCAGGAGAGCTAGGCGCTGCTCAAGACCAGCTATTTGGGCAGGGTTGAAGTTGCCTTTCGCTCCCTCAAGTCGCATCATGAATTTCCCATACGTGAATGTCTCTCCTAAATCTCGGAGAATACTCTAGATAGAGACAATTAGACTCCAATGAACTCCGAATAGATTGCCATTTACAACTCACGAGAACGATCTGGATGTAGAGGGGCGCTGAATCTGATGACCCGACAGCCATCATAGATAGAAAAGCCTGTGCGTCCAACTCTGTCTCATTGAAGAGTAAGGGAACTACATCAACGTTCTTTCCGAGAGGGGCATAAACTGCTTTCATAGTATTGAGAGAAGACCTTGACACGAAGACTCGCACTTTCGGCGTCCTTACGCCTTCCGTTGTTGGGACACCGACCCATGCAGCCTCGCTTGGAAGGGATCCCGCACCACCTTCTCCAAAGTGGAGGACAAGTCCCGCTAAAGGCTGCTGCAGGGATCCTATTTCCCGAAGTTTCGGAATGAGCATGTTTTCCAGCAGGACCGAAACCGTGTGGGATTTCCCTGATCCTTGTACTCCGCACACTACAGCAGAGAAAGGTGCATTCTAAAGTGCTTATGAGATATCGGCAGAATATCGATCTGACAGACTCACAGTGTTGATATAAAGTCTGGGATCTACAGGGACGTAGGCGCTTGATTTCGAACTTTGAATCGAACATGAATATAAAGGACAAAAAGAGAGAGAGACGTCGTACTGTATTGACAACACCTCACCCATCACTCCATACTGTGTGGAATTTTTCTTGTATCCAGCAGTTACATACGCCTCTCTCGTAATGAGAGGCGCGGTCTTCAGTTCGTGATCTTTACTTAGGTCTGACGCATCCACTGTTGAACTTTGGAGATGCTTTAACTCCACCTGCATCGATGAGAATCACGAAGCTAGCAGGTATAAGAACAAACATACTTTCGCAGCTTTCACTGTGTCAAGGTCATAAGGAACGGAGGGCGTCTCGTCAATTGATTCCGCGGGTTCTACTCCTGTGTCGGCATCTTCATCCTTTAGCCGTCAAGAAATTAGGTTACATAGACTCTCGAGGTACAACTTATATATACCACAGGGGCCGCCTCTGTGTTAGCCGACTTGTCTGAGAGGGACTTTTGGGGGGTCGATCTATCGGTCCTGGAGGAAAGCTATGAAAGTGAAAGTTTCAGTAACAGACTGATTAATACAAGAATGGAGTCGATTACGTTAGTCCTGAACGTGAATGGAACTGGTTTTGTCGAAATTGAAGTTTTGCGAACGGTCGAAGCCATGCCCGATGTAACCGGAAGTTGACTGGAAGGCTGACGGGCAGCAGGTTTCCGAGAGGTTACCTTGCCTGCTTTGCACTTCGTAACTACTCCATTCGGAGGCGGAGCCGATTCAGAACGTCCGACACCAGCAAACTACAAAACCTGTTTGCGGAGGTACATTCAAATGAGCCCAACAGCACGCACCATGAACTAAATAAAAGTCGAATGAGCAAGACACTCAGACATAATCATATCGGCAAGAGTGAACAGTCACACTGACCATTGAGCTAGTAAAGTTTATTGTCGTAAACAGTGAGCTTGAGGAATAACGTCGAGCAGAAAAATCCTCGAGACAAAGGACTGAAAGGCCTAGGGAACAAGGGTCAACGGAAAAATGCAAAGACGCGTAAGTTATATAAATTAAATTAGGACACCGCGACGCGATCACGTGCTTGATAATTTCTTGACCTAGTGCCGGCCTCGGCCCTCAAACTACTAGCTAGAACGTAGTGGCCTCGGCCCGAGGAACCGTTCTAGAGGAATATGCCGCCAACTTCGGTGAGCGATTGCTCAAGAACTCAAGCTCCTCGAGGCTGTTTTCAAATCATGATGGACCAGGACGCATAAGGATCGCCCAAGACGCGAGTAATAGAAACCGCCAAGCTTAGTAGAAGACTCAGAACTAGGGAATCGGCTCCGAGAACCCAACTTAACACTAGTGGATATCGGTTCTGCCAGTTATAACAAGCGTCCACGATTTGAAGTCGGCTTGCTATTCTCTCAGCCAGGAGAAACCGAGTAATTTTTCCAGCGCAGAGGAGGTCAAGTGCAACTTACAGTGTTGACAGTCTGGCCAGTGGCGAAACTGCCTCAGTAGTTCAGACGTCCAAAAACGGTGCGCCCCTGTGAGAACACTTGAACGCTTATGGCACCCACGTGTTTCCCCACTTCTCGTGCTCCTCCCGAGTCACTGGGTGTGACAACATGTCGCCCACATCGAACTTGCGGGAATGCGAAACTCTGCTTAAGCCTGACCAACACTATCCCCTGTACATCACTGCCAAGAAGTACTGGTTACCAGAATTTGAAGCTCACTGGGACGATGAGGATGCCGTCACCCTTGTTTTACTTCATTCGACTAGCTTTCATAAAGAGACTTGGCAGCCTACCCTGGAACGTATCTTCAAGTGTTCTTCATCTTACCCCCGAATTGCATCGAAATCCTTGAAGATCAAATGTGCATGGGCAATCGACTGCCCAAACCATGGTGTATCTGCTGCACTCAACGAGGACGCACTTCGGCAGGCACCTTTTTACCACGACTGTGAGTCACTTTGGTTGCACGATTGATAACAGAATAACAACTGGTGCAGTCGGGTGCCGCAGATATGCAGAGGCCGTCCATAGATTTATGTCTGCTGGACTAAGGCTCGAACCCACGGTTGACTTCCGAAGCCAACGCCTTGTTGGTATAGGTCATTCCCTCGGCGGAGTTGCTATGTCAGCACCTCATTCTTCACAACATGCCCGCTCTCGACTCACAGGTTCTGTGTTAGAACTATATTGCAGAACCTTGAACCAGCCATCAGATTTTTGTCTCTCATCCTCGTGGAACCCATGCTCAGTCCAACTGCAGATGCAGTGGAACCACTGCGCGATATGCTCATAAAAAATGCATACAAACGAAGAGACGTGTGGCCCTCCCGAGAATTTGCATATGAGAACCTGAAATCAAGAAAGCGATGTGAACGCTGGGACCCGCGTGTCCTGGACTTATATATTGTACTGCATCCCCTTGTCGTTCTATCACATCGTCACCTTAATGACATCGCAGAAATTTGGACTAAGGGCTCACACAGGTGCGAGTCACCTGAAAGCACCCTACGATGGTGTCAGCCTAGCATGCTCCCGCGAAGAAGAAGTAGTACGCGATCAAGATCCTTTGTTAATACTTGACCCCACTGAGACTACGCTTTCAGACAATGTACAGAGAGCCTGACGGTGCAACCAAACCAGTGCGAGATTTGGACAAAGTATGCCTACGCATTCCCGTTAGTATCGTGTTTGGAGGCGAGAATGATTACATGTACGCCACTTTTACGAATCGCTCAAGTGCGATCCTTGACAGACATGCGTTGCCGTAGACCCCGTGCAGTGCAGGATGCTCTAATTGATCCGGCTTCAGGCAGGCGTTTTTCCTGCGTCGTGCGGATTGATGGAACAGGACACCTAGTATGTAGCACACTCTTTCCTCTTCCGACGTCAGGGTAATCGTTTTTCATCAGGTGCCTCAGCACGTTCCCGACCAGCTTGGCAAACAGATATTCGATATTTTGTCCAGTGCACCCTCATTTTCTAGGCTATAGGATGTCACTCTGCTATTGATGATACAGATCCTCGGACAGCTTCCATCCTCGCCCATTCGCCTATCGGGCTGCCATCATCACCGACGATACCTCTCCACTGCAATAGCCTGCTCGTCAGGGCATCCCATTTCACGAACTTTTCGTCAAGCGTCATACTCGCCCGCCATAAGTCTTCGACAATACAACCCCACGCCCGCAGGGGATCAGTTATTGGTGGTTGAATATGCAATCCGTGACTGTGGTACGGCGGCTTAGAAGGGCTGGCAGGTCTGTTGATGGAACCAGATTCGCTGAAATCTATGCAAGACTCTAGTTGTTCGAGAATGCTGATTGCGGCCATGAGAACTCGCGACAAATGAAAAATTGAAGTCTGAGGCACGAGACTTGATCGTAGCGTCACACGAGCAGCTTGTTGGAGAATAGCAAGCGATGGCGCTACAGGAAAGTGAATCAGCTTCAGAAGGCGGTGGAAACAATGCCCATACCACTGCAATTCTGTAAAACCAGCAACAGGCATCTACACAGAGCATCTCGCCATTGCCCGTTCGTGGCACGCTGCAACTTCGCTGTGTTTGCTGTGACCAGAACGTTCTCAAGGATCTTTAGCCAAGCGAGGGTGTCTTCGGTGCTTTGCGGCAATTGTACCTGCATCTCGATCCAGGATAGAAGAGACGACTTCAAAACGAGGGAAGTAGTTGCCTGGACATTACAAGTCAGGTTAGCGAGCACCTGTGAAACAACTTGAATTAAGGGGTTGGTATGAGTGCTCGCGCCACGGACCTCCAATACTGCGCGTCGCAATACTTGATCGCGAACGGAGCTTTGCACAAGACTGGCAAGGAGCTCCCACGTATGTCGGCGTTTAAGCACCTTCCAATCTTCCGTACTCATCATCCCGTCGGACAGGAACCTAACAATCCAGCCACGCTCTTTCTTCCAGTCATCCGAACTGCCATAAAGCATGCCATATAACATGGGCACATCAGTCACGTCGAGTTCTGGACGCTGAAGAAGGAAACGCGACGTGCGTGGGTAGATGAAATTGGAAGGATAAAACACCCCACGAAGAGCGTGAGATAGAATTAATGATGCGAACGAAGGCAACCGCAAAGGAGGACCGTCGGATGGTTTGATCAGGTTCTTCAGGATGTTAAAGATGTACAGCGCGTGCTGCTTTTCTTGCATATCCGAAAGCTGACAAGGAGTAAGGATCCTGAGATCATAGAATAAACCAGATAGTACACGCACCTCCACCGATTTCCGCACCCTTGCCAACAAGCCAAGCGAGGCTTCACGGATCTTTTCGTCCTTTGCAGACAAACAGCGGACAAGTAAACTGAAAACATTCGATCGGAAAGTCTGCACCCATTCAAGGGACGAAGCTGGAGGGTGATGCGAAAGCATCTGGGCAACGAGCAGAATCACGAATAATGGATCGTAAACCTGCTCATCCAAGCCAACTTGCTCGTCTTCCTGCTCGTCTGACATACGTCTCCATATCGGGAACACGTGGCAGGTTCTCAGCACGCGTATGGGATCCATGTTTTGTATTGCATCAAGCTGATTTGAAATGGATATACCAGGGGAAGGTGACCACTTGGCGAGAATGGATGATGTAGGCATGTGTTTTTCAGCCTCATATAAACGGAAGACGCTCAGCAGATTTCTGTCTGCGACAGAGACGGTCCCGCCGTATATGCGCACGAGTGGAACGATATGTGAAGGCTGACATGTGTTAGTGGGATGGAGTCGGAATAGGGCAACGATAAAACGGATGATAAGATCTCTTCGAGACGACTCTTCAAAACCACATAGTTTGAAGAACTGAGGGTGTTGAAGTATGTTCTGCAGAGCCCGATTCACGACGACGGGCTAAAAACATCCATACTGAGCCTGAAGCCGTGGAAGATGGCAAGATAAGATCACCTTTAGTGGCGAGCACTGCAGTAATGCAATACCAATGTTGATAGCAACGGTATCAGTAAGTCGGTTCTGAATGATAGTCGTCAATAGAGGCTCTGCAAAATGTGCCTTTGCGTTGAATCCATGCTTGGTGAGTTTTGCTGCGGATGAGTTAGCACGGTACATGAAAAGCATATTCAATCTGACGTACTTAACTGGACTAAAATCAGTCGGTCCTCTTCATCTTCGCCTTCAGGGTCAGAGAAATGGCGCACTGCCCATTGCAGTCCGCGCTCAGCTAATTCTGTCACAAGATCGGCCAGTAGAGGAAAAGATTGAAAGCGGGAGGCAATGCACACGCTTTCGAGGGCGAATTGCTCGACAGCGTTGTGTTGCATATTCGTCAGTAGCAGGCCGATGAGCTGTCTTTTCCGAGCCGCATCCGCCTTGATCAGGATGCAGATGCAGCGGATGCATATATGTCTCAGCTCCTCAGGGCGACGACGCTGAGGTAAAATACGCTCAAAGAGCGCGATAATAGTGGTATCACGACACAAATCGATTACGTCGCCACCCATGGAGTCCAAAAGCGCATGTACTGCTGGTAGGACAAGTTCAAACGGAATGGTCGTCCAAGCTCCCGAATCGAGCCATGTGATAAACCGCTTTGCAACATCGGATTGAGTATAAACCAGCCCAGACACAAGGCGGGCCGTGGTATCCGTCCAAGTCGCCTTTTGAAACAGCGTCGAGACGAAATCAGCGGGGAGTATGTCCAGTTGGGAATTTCCAGAAGTCGACATGGGTCGTCGTGACAAGGAGAAGTCCAATGTCTTCGCTCGCGGAGGTTGTCCGTTATGGCACGACGGAAGATGTGAATTCACCACAACAGCAATTATTTCCTCGAGCACCTGGGAATCAGGTAATACCCGATATAACCTCAGCAGCTGCGAAATCGGGATTCTCGAACTAGCGCAACTGAAGGAACTCTTCAAGGTGTCAAGGGCAAACTCCAGAGCCTCCAGCACAGATGGTGTAAGCACAGCGTTATTGCATGCTTGATCAATGATGTTCACAAGGTTATCTGTGTCCATGTAACGTAGCCACAACTTGATGGAACGTCCCTGGGGAAGCATCAGGAATGTGAATACTAACGCAGTGGATCGTCGTACCGTCTGTAGTCGTCCTGACTGAATTGATGCCCTAAAACACTCCATCCAATATACACAAATCGAGGAGATCATCACCCTATCCCCCTCATTGCTGGGGTCAAGAGAAACCTCGAGGAAAGCGCACAGAGCTGCTCGAACAATTAACCGAGAGAACACCCATTAGTGAGAATATTACCTTCTTGCACGGTATCGGGAAGATCTCCAGACAAACACAGGCCACGGATGGAGGGCGCCCTCATTAGAACATACTCCTTTAGCCGAACACCATCTTCTTTCGAGAGTTCACGAAGTGCCCTGTGCATGATTGCAAATAACAAACGAAGTAAATCGCACACAAGAGATTCCCGCTCCATGGTCAAGCAGATATCATGTGCGACGAGGCAAACTGCACGTTCAATCTGAACCCGCGTGGGTGGTCTAATGAACAAACACTCCAGCATTGTTTCGCGGCATTGCTTGTTTGCGACGTCGGCATTAGAACTTTGCACGAACATCCAATCAAAGGAAAGCCTGTGTAGAGCGTTTGTTATTCACAACAACATAGAAGGCAGGTAACGCACACTTGGAGGAGCTGCCTTGAGGCAGACTTTAGATCACCGCCTTCCCACATTAGCAAATCTGCGGGATGAAGGTTCTCGA
The DNA here is from genome assembly GCF_016628075.1 of Suillus paluster. Taxonomy (NCBI): domain Eukaryota; kingdom Fungi; phylum Basidiomycota; class Agaricomycetes; order Boletales; family Suillaceae; genus Suillus; species Suillus paluster. The sequence continues at coordinate 262,938 of NW_024537620.1, forward strand.
ACAGATCCTTAAGAGCAGGGGAATAAAAGCGTTCAACCACGGCCGCAAGTCGGACGATATCTTGGGGCTGAAGAGTGGGCCCTACGAAGCGCAACCAGTCAACAAGTTCGTACGCGTTGTGAATGCGTACACTTGAGCTTTCAGCTAGAACGACATGGTCAATTGCCATCAAAAAGAAAGATATACGCTGCACACACGCAAAGGCACTCTTTCGATTTTTGTCAAGAAGTCTTCGACCTCTGGACTTGTCGTAGGTTCCGAGCGGCTACGCACCTCCTGGAAATGACTGAAACACTTGTCCATGATCGACACTTCACGCCGGATCGCAGCGGTGACGGAAGGATACTGAGAGAACAAATTCTCAGGCATCCCAGCAGCATCCACTTTCGCAGACAATATATGCAGAAATGCCAAGTCCCTCTGCTTGCTAGCCAGCTTAAATACAAGCCTTCTCAAAAACCCAGCAAGTGCAAGTCCATCCGATGGGGTGAGTAATTTTCCCGCTAGTTTCGCAGCAAATTGCTCGAGCACAGTCATGAGCAGCGGGCTAGGCACATCGACTGCCGTGTTCTCCATGGGTAGAAGATCCCGGAGTGCCTCCAAGTATCGATACGGGGTTTTTATACATCGCTGCGCGCAGTCGTCCAGAAAGGTGGCAACGCTATCAGACTCTTCTGTTAGGGCGGCGCCATCTGGGGCTTCGGAGCCCTCTCCGCGACAGGTCGTTGGGAGGGAGTCGAGCCACAAGTCGACCTCGTCAGGGTCTTCTTGGAAAAGGATGCTTTCAGCAAGCGTTTTCTTTAGCAGTGAGCGTAGGGTGCTTCGGACTGCTGTTGTAGGGGTAGCGCAAAAAATCCTGACAAGGGCATGAAGGTAAGTGTTGGAAGAGTTTGCTGTCATAAACGAAGGTAAGTTGGCGCACGAAGCCAAGGCAGGACACCGAATAATACTGACCAACTTTCCCAGACCACGTAAATTGGTCGCTTTCTTGTAGTAATCGGAGTACATGCAGTTGCTTCAAGCCATGCAGACCGCATACGTTTCCAGCTTCCCTTACAGCATCTTGGGACGCATCCACAAGACCCTGCAACAACTTCCCTACATCGAACCTCGCTTCCGCGACCATCTGAAGGAAACACAAATGATACAACCAAAGCAATCGCTGAGCACTCTCCCCAAGCAAAGCTAGTTTCACGTCTCCGCCATCTACCTTCATTTGG